>NC_068994.1:58568772-58575555 GCF_001194135.2 Octopus bimaculoides | reverse complement strand
TTTGGCAGAGTTTCTACAGCTGGATGCCCTTCCTAACGCCAACCACTCAGAGAGTGTAATGGGTGTTTTTACGTGTCACCCGCACGAAGGCCAGTCAGGCGGTACTGGCAACGGCTACGCTCAAAATGGTGTATTTTATGTGCCACCCGCACAAGAGCCAGTCCAGGGGTACTAAATGATATATAGATATATCATCATCATCATCATCATTTAACGTCCGATTTCCATGCGTTTGGCAAGCCAGAGAGCTGCACCAGGCTCCGCTGTATGTTTTGGTATGGTCTCTGCAGCTGGATGCCCTTCCTAATGCCAACCATGTTGCAGAGCGTATTTGGGTGCGCCACAGAGAGAGAGAGAGAGAGAATTAGCAATGCTGTATTTGTATTTATTAATACAGTTTTTAATGCTGCAATCGCGTGTATATATACCTATACATACACAGACAAACACACACACACATATATTTACATATATCTAGACATGTATGTGTGTGTGAGAGAGAGAGAGAAAGTGTGTATGAGATATACAATGGATTCAAGACCAGGAATAGGAACCTCGATTTTTGCATTTGTTTCTGTGAGTTTCCTTGTTCTGTTTCTAAAGAGACACCATTCCTTCAGGGAAACAAGACAGTCATGGATTAAGGGCAACAGATGCACCTGTCTGCTATTAAACAAAGTCACCTTTTCTTCATTAATAACCATTTCACAGGTACCTCCTTCCTTGGTGACACAAGCCCTGGAGTCAGCATCATTCCAGTTTCCCTAACGCCATTTACAAAATACCATCATCAGTTCTTCTCCAATTTCTACTTCTGACAAATTCTAGACCTAGGCCTTTATCCTATTTTTCAATGGTTTTTATCACTGTTAAGTTGTTGGCTCCTCTATTAGCAGCAGATTTCCTTCATCATTTCAGTCTTTTAGTAAACGTTAGACATTCTTGATGTTGCTACCAATATCATTATGTGCCACATAATTGCTTGGATATCCAGTCAGCCTTGTTATTTGACAGGCAACAATTACACAGTGCAACTCTTATCATCCTCATGTACTGAAACACTGCTCATCCAGTGTTTAGAGACAGCTCAAACACAGTGTTATCCACCACATTGAGACTCAACAACTGCTGTGAGACCACGAAGACTCCCTACAGATCATTTGAAGACCTCAAAGCAGGAATTCCAACACATTGCTTGGAATTATTCATCCATCAAGCAGCAACTGGTGATTGCTATCACATTTGGTCTTGAAGAAAGCAGCAGGGGATGGGTGCCCTTGCAGGAACTATTGTGCACTCAACAACGGCACCGTACAATACCTACTCAATCCCTCTCTTGCAGGATTTTTCTAGTTTCCACTATGGAAATCGTATATTTTTGAAAATCAATCTTGTGAGAGCATATAACCAAATCCTGGTCAAACCTGCAGATATTCCAAAACTAGCAATCACTACACCTTTCAGTTATTTGAATGTCTTTTGGTCTACAGAATACCACACGGACATTCCAATGTTTTATTGATACTGTAAAATGTGTGTTGTCTTTTTGTCAAAGCATATATCAACGGTTTAGCAAATAATTCTGAAGAAGAACATGAAAAGTATTTGTTTTTCCAATGTTTGGTTGAGTCTGGCATTATTAACCTCAACAGGTGTGTATACTGAGTTACATTGTTATCATTCCTCGGACCCATCATCAGTGAGGAGGGAATGCACCTGCTCCCTGAGGAAGTAGAGTCCTTTGTGGAATTTTCAGCACCTATATCATTGAGGAATCTGCCTGAATTTCTGGGTTTGATAAATTTTTGTAGGAGTTTCATTCCTTCCTGCAAACACTAGCATCTAGCATTTTCCTCCCTCAATATCCCTCTCACCCCATATACAGTGTAGGGGGGTTGCTCTATGTGTTCTATGTGACCAGCTTTTGTTCAGGTGGGCAAGTATAACCCCTCACACATTGTTTCACTTTTTAATGACAAGGTCACTAAGAGAAGAGTATTATAAGAGATATACAATGGGTTCATGACCAGGAATTGAAACTACAGTCATCTTGTTCATCATTGTGCTTTTGAAATCTATTTCTTTTACCTGTCAAATTCACCTTAGATAAATTGATTTTAATCTAGAAAACCAGTTAGTTTTATAAGTTCAGCAACTTAGTTCAACATGTGTATATATTTGTGATACCTTTAAAATATATAGAAACTAACCTAGACAGAGTTATGAGTAACTCAAGGAATAGAAACTGGCTGTGTTGTCCAGAAGAGAAGAATATATTATTAAATCTGAAGAATGTTTGCAATGAGAAAAATACAATCACAGAGAAATACGTTTGAAAATTATATTTGGAATTTTGAAAAGACATTCAAGGGAAAGAACTTTGTAACTAATTATAACAGGCAACGAAATTTTGTTAATTAAAATGAACATCGAAACAGCACAAATCTACCAAATTGCAAAGCATCTTTTAGATTCTGTCAAAGGAAACAACAACACCAGATGGAGCAAGCGAAACACAGGAAAGAACAATAGAACAAACACACCTGTAAAGGGGCTTACTTTTGCATCAACTCCACAAAATACAAATCTCAATAAAACCAAAGATAGCATTACAACACTGTGGTAGTAGAACAGGTAACAGTAAATGTGCAGATGTGGTGCAGTGTACTAATATGGTGCACCAGTCTAGTGTAAGAGTTTGATATTGTAGAGGGTGTGTCTGGTGTTGTATGTTGTTTCATTAATAAAATTATATATATCTCTACTTTAGTGTTTGTTGTGGAATTAGGTTTTATTTCACTTCTTAAATTTCCTCTTCTTCCACCATCACCCCCGCCTCCCACCAATATGACAACCACAGCAACCTTAACCACACACTCTACCACCATCACAACTGTATCCCCTCCTCTTCTTTATGTAAATACCCCTCCCCTCTGCTCTTCTTATCTTCACCTTTCTTTTAATCTTCATCATCTTACATCCCCAACAACTACCTTCTTAATCTGTCAAGAAATTCCTTCCACCAATCCCCTTTCCCTCCCACCAACCCTTACTGTAATTACTGCCACCATATCTACAACCATCCATACCATAACACTACTATTCTTGCCCACCCCACAACACTGTCTTCATTAACATAACACCACCACTACCACCACCACCACCACCACCACCACCGCAAATACCTCCCCACTGTCACCCCCCTACCAAATATCACCATCCTCTTACATCAATCATAACATGACAAACAGACACCTGAAACTTTTCTTACTGATTGGTCAGTTCACATCAGTTTAGCCAGTCCGGCCAGATCAATGTCTCAAATTTTAAACTGATTATCACCCACCACCGACACCACCATCACCACCTGTTTCACTGCCCCCCCCCATCTCTTGTCATTGCATTTGTGTTGGCTCCTCTCTGGATAACGTAGTAAAAATATAGGCTTTATGAATGGCTGGGACATATCGACTGTCCCCTCTCAATGAAGGTGACGAGACCCTAAATTTTGCCAGTCTCTTAAGGAAGCTCCCTGGCTCTAGAGGACCCACAAGCACAGAACTATGGGCCGTCTGTTGGCAGAGTGTGAAGATCTTAGGAGAGGTTAACAAACTTGGTGATTTTTTCCAAACACTTTGTATCACGCCTTTAACCCTTGCCTTTGAACTGGACACTGGTTACCTGCGGCTTCTCGATTTGTATGTAGGTGAGTAAAACTAATGATTCAGCTCTACAAATGTCATTGTATGTCCATTATTTCTTGACCTTCACATCATATACAACACTGTCCACCACTGTCCACTGTTGTTTTACTAATACCATTGCACCACCACTCCCGCCTTAACTACCATCACAATAACCTCATAATATAGATGTGTCAATGGAAATGTGCTTATGAGTCGGTATGATGTGTGTGTGTGTGTGTGTTTATGTGTGTGATAGTTTACAAAAGGGCATTGGGAAGGGCATCCAGCTGTAGAAACCAGGCCAAATCAGACAAGGGAGCCTGGTGCAGCTCTGCAGTTTGTCAGTTCTGGTCAAACCATCTGACCGATACCAGTATGGAAAGCGAATGGTAAAGGCTGATGATGATGATGATGATGATGATGATGTGTGAACATGTCTGGCCATGAGAAAATATTACTTAAGAAACAGGTAAGGGTTGGTGACAGGAAGGACATCCAGCCAAAAAAAATCTACCTCAATAAAACTTCATCAGAAGGATGAACAGTAAAAGGATGATGATGATGATGATGACGATGACGATGACGACGACGACGATGATGATAATGATGATGATGATGGCGGTGATGATGATCATGGCAGTGATGATGATGATGATGATGATGGTGATGATGATGTCTTGTGTACAGTCATACATAACATACTCACATGCACACACACACACACACACACACACACACACGTAATGTTACCAGTAAAAACTGTGTGAAAGTCTCTTCTGAGTCCAGTCATTTCAACAGAAGAACTGGAATGAGATGAAATAAGGTCAGCGGAGGTCAAGACACAGAGGTCAGAGGAAGTGAAAGAAAGGAAAGTAGCTCTTAACATAATTAAAATCAGACCCCCCGAACCCACCCAGCATTCTGTGTATGTAACAAACCAAGGGTGGTTAAGGGGTGTAGGTGGTGGCAGGGGAACTGGTAATGTGTGTGTATGTGTGTATGTGTGCATGTGTGTGTGTTTGTGGTAGACATGTTCAAACATGTTCTTAAGAAGTAGTTTTTTTCTGGCAAGTTTTTCCCTATCTATCTATCTATCTATCTATCTATCTATCTATCTATCTATCTATCTATCTATCTACCTATCTATCTATCTATCTATCTATCTATCTATCTGTCTATCTATCTATCTATCTATCTATCTATCTATCTATCTATCTATCTATCTATCTATCTGTCTTTCATTCTATCTATTTGTCTGTTAGTCTGTCTATGTATGTATGTATGTATGTGTGTATGTATGTATGTGTGTATGTATGTATGTGTGTAAGTATGTAAGTATATATGTATGTATGTATCTGTCTGTCTGTCTCTCAAGCACACACACACTCATACACACAAACTTTTATACACACATACATACACACACCTAATAGAGAGTGAGAGAGAGAGAGAGGAAATGTGAAATAAATGTTTGTGCATATGTATGTATGGATGCCTATGGGTATGTATATACATGCATTTATATGTATATATATAAATATATGTATGTGTATACCTCCACCCCCACCCCATCCACTCCCTTTGGTGAGCAAAAACATTCCATCCTTGACCATCCTGTCTTTTGGCAGATAACATCTACAATGTTCAATGTTTCCTTTATATGAAGCAGTAGGGATTTTGGCTGTTATTTCTTGCAGGTCGAAGGATCTCCACATAGAGGTTCCCTTCTTGACTTGTATTGTTGTTGTTGTTGGTTGTGATGATGATAGTGGTGGTCATGGTGGTAGTAGTAGTAGTAGCAGTAGAGGTGGTGATGGTGTTGGTGTTGGTGGTGGTGGTGGTGTTATTAATAGGGTACTTACTGGTAATGACTGTACTGGTTGCTAAGGCCAGCTTGGTCACTGTTTTGTGTGCATAGGTGTGTGTGTGTGTGTGTGTGTGAGTATGTTTGTGTGTAGTCATAGCTGTCTGTGTGTACATGTATGAGTATGTGAGTGAGTCAGTGTGTGTGTGTATGTGAATGCATTTATGTGCATGTGTGTGTGTGTGCATATGTGCAGGTGTGTGTGTGCATATGTGCATGGGAGTTATCTATGCTTCAATGTTTATATGTGTTCATGTGTGCTTCCGGATGAATAAAATGGAGAATTACTTTGGATAATGAGAGAGAGAGAGAGAGAGAAAGCCACTGTCGATAATGTATTCCCAGATGGGATGGTCATGGTGAGAATATTTTGATCACATGTGATCCTCATTAGGAATGACCTGGGGTTATACAACAACAGCAAGGAAGCAGAGCACTCAAAGACATTGGTCATGCATGCACACCACACATACCCACAAGCACTTAACAAACCACACACACACACACCACTCACACAAGCACACACACACACACACACACACACACAAGCACCACACCTTCAAGATTATTTCTCAAGTATTTTATTCAGTCTTAAGTAAGATGTCTTACTGAAAGGTAAGGAAGTAACGTTGCTATAACTCCTTCTGTGTTTCCATCATATATACATATATGAATGTGTGTATATATATTGTATATGTGTGTATATATTAGATAAGTGTGTATATATTGCGTATGTGCCTATGTCTTAGTGTTGCAGGGTATATTTTGCATCTGGGGAACTGAAATTTTACATAGGGGTTTTTATTTTCAGGGATAAGTTCATATGTTAAGTTATTTTTCCTGGTACCTTCTATAAACCTCGGTAAGGCCAGATATTGCCACAGGAGTTATGTATGTCTCTACGTAGATGTGTGTATATGTTTATGAATGAATATATACGTGTGTGTGTGTGTGTGTGTGTGTGTGTATTAAGAAGAAGTAGGTAGTCGAAACAAATAAAAACTATTTATTTAGCCATTTTGTCCTTTTCAGGGAATCATTCCTCATGAGTCCCTGAAGGAATGGAAGCACTAAATAAATAGTTTTCATCCAAGTCTTGACTACCATCTTTTTCTTAATATATATAAAACCTGTACACCACTTCACACAATTTATACCTCTCTCTCTATCTCTCTCACTCTGTATCTATCTATCTATCTATCTATCTATCTATCTATCTATCTATCTATCTAT
>NC_068994.1:58567388-58568598 GCF_001194135.2 Octopus bimaculoides | reverse complement strand
ATATATATATATATACTTTACTAATAACACTGCAATGGCATTAAAAATACTGTCTCTCAGAGTTTCACATTCCCCAAAAACAGTCCGACGAACAGGAACATGAAACTCTGAGTAACAGCTTTTGTTATATTTCTGCTGCTTTTAAATAAAGAATATATGTATGTATATATATATATATATATGTATGTATATATGGGGTGTGGGTGTGTTACTATCTGTTTCTCTCTCTCTGTGTCTTGTCATTGTGTGATAGTTGTAAACACAAATAGAATTGTAAGAGAAACAATGTTCTTTATTTCCTTTCTTTTGTATAAACATATTGGGCCATGGGGAAATATTCCTTTACTTCTTGGAAGAAGGTGAGGGTTTGGCAACAGGGAAGGCATCCAGCTGTAGAAAATCTGCCGCAACAAATTCTGTCCGATTCATGTGAGAATGCAAAAGTGGATGATGATGATGATGGCAACAACAACGATGATGATGATGATCCCTTAAACATCCATAAGTTTTGGCATAATCACTGGTAGACATCTTTTAGTTATCCTTTCTTTCTTTCTTTTTTACCTTACAGACCCAGATGTGAAGTTTGTACCCCCAGAATATGAGACACAAGGAAACAGCGACAGGGTGAGTAGTTCTTTGAGGATGGAAAGTGGATGCATGGAGGTTGTCATTGCTGTTGACACCGATGATGATGATGATGGTGGTGATGATGATGAAGATGATGATAACGACGACGATGACGACAATGTTGATGATGGTGATGACGATGATTGATGATAAAGATGATGATGATTGATGATAAAGATGATGATGATGACGATGATGACAGTAAGAATGATGACGATGGTGATGATGATGATGATGACAATGCTGACGAAAATGGTGATGATGATGATCCTTATAATTGTCGTTTATCAATCATTCCCTCCAAATCTCAGAGATTTTCATCATGAGTCAATGAGGGAGCCTGAGCATGGTCATTAGACCTGCTAGAAATGGCAAGCAAATCTCCATCAAAATCATAATCCATTATTTTAAAAATAGATTCGTTGAATAGTATGTTCTTGGGTTAGAATCCCCTAGCAAAAAATTGGGATGGTCATGGCTGGAATGCCTCTGATCAGGACTGACCTAGGCCTAAAGAACAACAACAATAACTATCACCATGACAATTTCCATTTCCACCACCACCACCGCCACCACCGCC
>NC_068994.1:58564843-58567079 GCF_001194135.2 Octopus bimaculoides | reverse complement strand
GGCCTAAAGAACAACAACAATAACTATCACCATGACAATTTCCATTTCCACCACCACCACCACACCACCACCACCATCACCGAAAACGTTTTGCTATGGATTCTAACTTTTCTTCCTCTCTGTTTCTTCTCTCCCCCTCTCCACTTCTGCCAGTCCCACCTCTATTCCTTAGGCAAGACTCTTCTCTCAGCCAAGCCCCATCCACCAAGAGAAACGAGTGACACCTACAACGCTCTACTGACCAGGCTGACATCCCGTGCCCCAGAGGATCGACCCAGCGTGGAGGAGGTGGAACGAGTTTGTTTGGAGGCACTTGGAGGTGAGGACCCCTTAGCCATCTGTCTGAAGTTGTTCAACAGAGCAGGGGACAGTGATCTACAGCAGCAGCAGCAGCAGCAACGCTATTCAGGTGCAGGAAGTTCCTATATCAAGTTTGCACTTTCTCATCTACTTTTTTAGACTGTGTGTGCATGTGTGTGCATGCAAGTGTGTGTGTGCATGTGTGTGCATGCATGCGTGTGTGTGTATGTGTGTGTGTGTGTGTACTCACATGTATATATTTATATGTACATACATTCATATACATTCACATATATAAATGTTTTTTTTTATTATTTCCAGGTGTCCATGATAATTGTGTTGTGTTTCCTGAGAACATAAAGCAAGAATTATCCAAAGCTGATTTTTTGAAACTGGCACCAAATGATGTAAAACTCTCAGCCCTCAAAGACACCAAACTGGCAGAAGAATACCACCATGGATGTTCTTCTAAAGAAGGAATTGAAAGTTGCAGGCAATTAGAACCTTTTGTAGATAGTTGTTCACAGATAAGATCACTCCCTCTGGAATCTGGATTACCATTTACCAAAGTGGAATGCTCTGTTGGAAAATCTGTTGCTGAAGTAAAACCAGTCAGCCGTGACAGAGTTGCTGATTTCTCTTGTGTTGAAATTTGTGGATTGAAGGAAAGTAACCGAGAATCCACAGAGTGTGAAGACAAACAGAATTCGGTCCAGGAAGAAACCCTGAGAAAGGGAGATATTCTACTGAATTTCTCAAAGAACCAAGTCAACAACAAGAGTAAGGGTCATGCAATAAAGGTGGACAGTTTTAAGGAGAGACATGGAAAGACTTTTGAAGAAGTTCCTTCCCAAAGTGAACATTATAAAATTTATAATCCAGATATTGTTCTTGGTTCAATGTCGGGCGTAGAAGCAGAAGACATTGTGAGTGGTGACACGAGTAATGAGGCTGATGATGGTGATGTTGATAATGAAGATGATGATGTCACAACAGAAAGAATCAAAAGTTGTGAAGGGTCAGTCTTTAATAACAACATTCTAACTCAACAAGATCTTGCAACCGATTTCCTGCCCAATGACACAGAAACACATGGGAACATTTCCTCAATTGGCAAACAGATTTTGGCGAATGACGACTGTAGCAATTTAGATGAAGGTTCTGCTGTGGAACTTACCCGTCTCAGTAATGCCGACCGAAGTGTTCTCTGGAATTTCGAAGAGGGCAAAGTAAACCTTGTCGATCTCATCCTTGGAGATAATGGTGAGAATGAGTCAATTAAGAGAGACAACCCTAGAATAGAACTAAAGAGGACATTTAACAAAGAAACCAATATTTCTACAAGTGGAAACACTTCAAGAATTATGAGTGGAGAATCTCAGACATTTTCTGTCACATCTGGAACCAGTGTTACTCAAGAAGCAACAAGTATTATGTCTGGTGTCAGCCTTAATCTTCAGACAACCATTCTTTCTGGTACAAACTTCATCAATGAATCATTCGACAAGAATTCTGAGTTTCAAAATACTTTGCAGCTGATGTGCACAACTGAAGGAATTAAAGTCACTGAAGACAGAGAAATGGCAAGTGGAGAGAATTGCAGAAGGCAGAGCAGCACTGACAGCGAGCATGAGGACGAGGATGATGGGGGAAAAGATGATAACAACGAGTCTCTGTTGGAAGAGATGCAGGATCCAACACACATCACAGCAGAACAGGCCCAGGAGAAATTAAGAAACATTGCTCAGACCAAGGTAAATGTTGTCATCATCATCGTTGTCATCATCGTTGTCATCATCGTCGTTGTCTTCTCCACCACCACCACTTGTCCCTTTTTTGTATTGTCTGTCTGGATGTTTTGTTGTCCCTTTTTTGTATCATCTAACTGTCTGGATGTTTTGCGTTCTTGTATCATTTTTGGTATTCCTTTATATAT
>NC_068994.1:58554089-58564707 GCF_001194135.2 Octopus bimaculoides | reverse complement strand
TATATATATATATATATATATATATGTATATATAATAAGTCTATGTATATGTGTGTGTTTGTGTTGCTTGTTGTAGGTGATTACACTGCAGGACATCATCGACGTCAGTGGATTGTACTTTGATGAGATTGAAATCTGGGCCTTGTGCAGAGAAGCTATTCAGTCTTTGCAGAATAGCCCAAACATTGGTGAGTAGATTCTCTATGTCTCAACCAGGGAATTCAGCATTCGTTCCTCCTCCCCTAACCTTACAACTCCTCCTACTCCTCCACCCACCCTGCCCCCCTATCACTCAGCAACCTAACACCTACCTCTTCTCCTCCTCTTCCTGACCAGTCCTCCTCCTCCTCTCTCATACCCTTCCCCTCTCCAGTACCACTCATCCTCTGCCATCACTACAACTCACTCTCTCCTTCTTTCTTTCCTACTCTCTCCTCCCACTTTTGATTGCCACCACCATCATCATTTAACGTCCATTGTCCATGCTGGCATGGGTTGGACGGTTTGACCAGGGCTGGCCCGCTGGAAGGCTGCATTTTGCATTGATGATTGTCGGGTGAAGAATTGCAGGTAACAACTCCATAGTTCTGGGTTTCGATTTCATTCTTCTTCTTTAACAGAGTCGTTAGCACAATGGACAAAAGGCTTGGCAGCATTCTTCCAGCATTTTACGTTCTGAGTTCAAATTCTGGTGAGGCTGACTTTGCTCTTTGTCCTATTGAGATTGATGAAATAAGTACCAGTTATGCACTGGAGTTGATGTAATCAACTAGTCCTCTCCGCCAAAATTTCAGGCCTTATGCCTATAGCAGAAAGGATCATTATTATTGTTGTTGTTGTTGTTCTAACTATATTGTCTTACTTGCAGTGTTATATGATGAACTGGACATGGTTGGGCTGCAGCCAGATGGACATATGGCGTTCACTGACCAACAAAGGATCACACAAGAGTATAGCAAAGATACGGCGATCAACGAGAAGGTAATAGTGTTTGATTCTGTTGGCCAATGTTCGTGAAGAGATTGGCGCTTGTCATCAGTTGTACCTGCTGGAGATGCGCACAGAGCAATGAAACTGCTCTGCTGCTCTTGTCCAGTGCCCAAGCATTGCTGACTTGTGGGTTTTGTCTTGAACCCCTGCTGTCACGTGTAGGATGGATCTGGCCATTGGTTGAGTCCATTAGGAAAATGTGGGTCAACATGGAAGTGGTGCCTTCCAGCAATTTTGTTGAAAGATGAGTGAAATTGGCAAAAATAGTCTGAGTGGACAGGACTACTCTGAGTATGTAACTCTAGATTGAATGAAGAGGATGAGGAGCAGGCTTTTGTACATAGAGTTGTTCTAGAAATGTTTAAGAAACCATAAGGAAATTATGCGTTTGTTTTAAAATTTGTGATTACATAGAAAGTATTTTGCGTAGGATATGGGCAGTTCCCATGTGCACTATCTTTTGAATATCTGCCATTTTGGTGTTTCCTGGTATCTGAGCTAGGTAGCAATCAGCCCCTTTTTCTATCATTCCCAGGGAACCTATGACAACAGGTATTGTTTTAGTCTTCAAGTTGCACATTTTGCTAATTTCTATTTCAAGATCTTTATACTTGCTCAGTTTTTGGTAGGTCTTGACAGGTAGGTCTTATTATTATTATTATTATTATTATTATTATTATTATTATAATTATTATTATTATTACTATTATCATTATTATTATTATTATTATATGCTTTTAACAGATCCCACTAGAGTAAGTTAAATAATATGTATCTTGGTTTAACAAGAAGTGACCCTTTCACAGAGACCACTCTGTTGCAAGCATTCTAAGTAGGTCACCAGTCTAAAGACAACCCCTAAAGTAATAACGTCTGTGCTATAATTTCTTTCTCCCTCTCCCACCACCAGTCAACATTAGGCCCTGCATCATGGAATCACAAGAGCAACTCTCCCTCCTCTAAGCCATTGACTTAGAATTCCCCCATCCATTCTACTTGAATGTCTAAAGTTCTCAGATGTTGTTAAAACCTTTACTTTCAGCTGAACGTTGCTGTCCGCAGTGTTGGTGTGATGCTGTGCCGAGCTGGTGGATCAAAGTGCTCAACATCAATAGCAGAGTTGAATATGTCTGATGACATCACAGATCTGATTGGCAGTATGACCCTTTCTCAGCCGCAAGAAACAGTGTCGTTTGAAGAGTTGTGTCAGGTATTGTCAGTTAATAAACAATCTAAGGTGGTGGTGGTTCTTAACCTTTGTAATATACAGGCCAGATCTCAAACCTGGATCTTTTTTAGGGGACCACATCAAAAAAGGGGAAAAAAGAGCCAATTAAAGAAAAAATTATCATAAGCGCAGGCGTGGCTGTGTGGTAAGAAGCTTGCCTCCGAACCACATGGTTCTGGGTTCAGTCCCACTGTGTGGCACCTTGGGCAAGTGTCTTCTGCTATTGCCTCGAGCCAAACAAAGCCTTGTGAGTGGATTTGGTAGACAGAAACTTAGAGAAGCCTGTCGTATATGTATGTATATATTTATGTGTGTGTCTTTGTGTCTGTGTTTGTCCCCCCACCATCTCTTGACAACCGATGTTGGCATGTTTATATATGTATGTATGTATAAATTTAAATAATAAGGGTGAAAAATTGAATATTAATTTCATTAATATCAATTTAAAACCAGTGGCCTAGCAAATTGAAAAATCTGAAGATTCATAAAAATTATATTACATACATTCTTCAGAACAATCTTTTCTTAGTGGTCAGACCATATGGGGTCTACATCTAGCATAATGGATGTCCACTTAGTGGTCATCCCTCTTATATGTATGTATATGTATATTTACACACACACACACACACACACACACACAAACTCTGTCTCACTCTAGTTTTACATCTCCTTCTCACCCCACCCAACAAATTCACCCATTAATCTACTGATGCGTTTTGCTGTAAAGATTTGCTAAACTGCAATATTGTGTCTTATTTCTCTTCTATTTCACCAACAACAATATACTCTGTGACTGTAATGACCACCACCACAACAATGGACACTCCAAACTACCACCACCACTATGACCACCAAAAATCCAAGAAATGCGAAGACCATGAAAGAACTGCGATGTATACGTCTGAGAATATCTGCCAGAGTCTTTATGAAGAATGTTGGCACAAATTGGCAGTGAGTTACTTTGATATTGCTTTGATGAATCCGTTCGGGTAGGAGAGCTGCTAGTATACATACATACATACATATATATATATATATATATTGCTGCTTGTCAAAACGAGCAGGAATCCTCCCTACACCAGATGATTGATGAGGAGACACTCGACCCCCTAGGACCTGTGCTGGTCAAGGAGAGGTCAGTCCTTTATTTAGGGTTTGACCTACATTACTGACCATAGTCTATGTAACAGAGAATTTCCTATCTCTTGCTCTTTTTTGTGTCAGTGAGACCAAGGGGCAACACAGTCTTTTGTGTCGGTCGTGACCAAGAGCAGCACTTTCCTCGGCTGCAAGAAAGATGATGCCACCTTTATCCTTTCTTCCTTTCTAGTCAACACCGTGCATTCCTTACTCTTTCACTCTCTACTGACAGATAACCTTTTTCTATACAATCAACTACTAACCAGCAAGCCATCACTAGAATTGCTACTGTCTCTTTAACAACCTGTCAGGCAAACAAACGAATATATGTAAATAATATTTCTTTCTTCTTGGTGTTGAATCTTCGATGTATACTGGTTACTCTGACGCGAGAACCTTCAAGCGTTACATCTAAATGTCACATTTGGTGGTGGGCTACATCATATCGAACTGATATGGCACATCCCATCCAGCCCGCTACAGTTGCATCAAAAAAGACAGGTAGGCAGCGAGATAAATAGGTAAATATACAGGTAGACAGATAGCTTGATAGCTTGGTAGGGGTTGTTGTAGAAATAGGGAGCTGAGATAGGTAGACAGATAAACGCATCATTTTTTTGTATCATTAATATTTGAGTTTCACTTCAGATGAAAATTGAAGAAGATGGCGCCAGCTCTGAAGAAGATTTTGCAAGTAATGGAGATCTAAATGATGCTAACTCTGACAAATCAGTTAAAGATACTTCCTTTGATAATGGTTCAGGTGATACACAGAAATCAGCCTTTGTATTCGTGTTAAACCAGCCGGACAAACCCCAAAGTAAGGTCCTCAACAGCGAAAATGTGGACTTTGCTGTCCCCCATGCCTTCAGGTCAGTGGCTACTCATTTCAAACCAATAGTCGTGAATTCAGAAAGATTCCCTGCCATTGGTGAGGAGGAAGAAACAGGTGTGATGCTGGAAGCCCCATCATCACAAGAGACTTCTCAAAGAAAAAGACATTCAACTTCTCCAGTTCTTACCCCAGGTCAGCGTGTTGTTGAGAAACTGAGACAACTGGAGCAAGTTTACACCAAACGGTACCCTAGGGCGACCTCATTTGGGTCCAGACCCCAAAAGACACTTGGTAAGATTGATTATATGTGTAGAACACAGAGACACACACACACCTTATTCTTATTTGAAAAAATTGTGTTTAATATGATTTCTGAACCATATAAAATTTTCCAAACTCTCTTTACTTACCATTCAGAAGAGAACCTGTATGTATGCATGTATATGTGTATGTTTTTGAAATGTTGCTATTTTGCTCTGTTGCTATTTTTGTGGTACATTTGTTAATTTGTTACAAAGTGGAAAGAAAGAAATGATGAAAGAAGCAGGAAGCATCATTAGAGTTTCTTTTTCGTTTTTATTTAGAGTCAAAAGCAACCAAAGTCGAGAATGTTCCACCAGGTGAGGCGGCTGGAAGAGGAGACTTATGTTTGTCCCAGAGATTTGATATGGAACAACTTGCTGAAATGATTCTGAACAAACTCCAAGATCAAAAGACAACAAGTTGCAAACCGATTCTGCCACCGAAGATGTCTGAATATCAGGCGTTGGCCTATGACAACCAGCAGCTGCCCGTAGTGATGGTTCCAGCTCAAAATCTTACCATGACAATGGGTCCTCCATTGGTCCCTGCTTGTGAAACTAATCATGGAGAGGTGGCCAGGTGTGGCTTTAATAAAATCAAGTCCCCTCAGTCAATGGCTTGCCTTCAATGTGGCACTCAGTCTGCTAGTTCCATTTCGGTTTCTTCTTCTCCTTCTTCCACCATATCGTCTGCTTTACCAAATTTCTCAGAGACTCCGACAAGTAACCAATCGAAATATTCTTGCTCCGACAATGACGGGAAGGAAATGGCAGTGGATTCTTGCAACTGTGGCAGATCAAAGCAAACCCTGAAACTACAGAGCAACACAAGCAGCAACAGCAGCAGCAGTTGCTGTCAGTTGTGTCTCGATGAAAAGCAAATCCTGTTTCCCCAACAATCTCAGTGTGAAGAACTCTCAAGGAATTTCGATGGGTTTCTTGGCCATAAACTTCATTTTCAAGAACAGAACTTTGATGGCGCTAATGGGGAATGTTTAAAGACCTCCTGGCAGCAGAGTGATCAACTACAACAAAAGCAACATCAGCGATATCTTCCCCACCCCTGCACCCACCACCAACGCCACCAACAACAACAACAACAAGAAAAGCTGCATCAACAACACCAAAATCATTGTCAAGAACAGAAGCTGCAAAAACAATGTCAGAATGAGGAATACCAACAACAACAACAACAACAACAACAACAACAACAACGATGTCTGCATTCGCCTCCTTCTTCTCTCCTTCCTTCTCCACACCACCAACACCACCACCACCACCACCACCACAACCATCATCATCAACAGCAGCAACAACAAGATGAACCAAACCAATTAGAAGATTGCTACCAGCAGCAGCAGCAGCAGCAGCAGCAGCAGCAGCAGCAGCAGCAGCAGCAGCAGCTTCTTTATCAATGTCACTACCTTCAGCAACACCAACGACTCCATCATTGTCATCATCATCATCATCATAATAGTCATTATTCTCACCACCAGCTACAGACTCCTCAGCAACACCACCAGCAACAGATGAATGATAGCCCCTTAATCAACAGCTCCGAAATCAATGAGAAAAACAACAACAACAACAACAACAGTAAGAATAGAAGTAGTTGCAGCAATGAAAAGTTTCCAACAGGTGACAGAAGAGAGTCCACATGTGGCGTCCACCATCAACAAAATGCAACAGAGAGTCAGAACGTTCATGTGGCATCAATTGTGAATCCACGCATCAGTGACAATGATGACGACAACAGCAACAATGACAACAACAAAAATGGTTCTGTGATGAGAATATTTGATGACTGGAACCAGCCCAATGTCTGTGAGAAGAGCTGTTGCAATGGTGGCATAAATGTCTGCAATGAAGATCTGCATTTCAATGGCAAAGCTTTGGAATGTGATGGTTCGTCTGACCATGCTGTCGACTGCTTGAAATGTCAACTCGATCGAATTCTTTGTTCTTTACAGAAGACGTGTTTCCACTGCAAGAAGATGCAAAGCTGTGGCAGACATATTGCTGGGCATCAACAACCTTGGAAGGAATTCAATGAATGCTGTGAAAAGAATCTAAATGGTTCTTATATCCACAGAGAAAACAATCCAAGCAATAGGTCACACCAAATTCTTTCTCCTGTGTCATTGGTTGACTGTCAAACCCAGAATGAGTACAAAATGAGTTCAAGGAATGAATGCAGCATTAAAAGACACTTAGGTCGTTCTTCTGTCTGTGCAAAACAAATTTCTGAAGAAACTGTTCTAGATGCTGACATCACAGGAATGGCTAGGTGTCCCTGCCTGAAAGGGTCCATGCCAAATATCAGTTATGAAGGGTCTCCATTCAAAGATGAATCTAAAGAAGTCAGCAAAAATCCTTGTTCAAAAGAAACTCCATTATGTGCCCAGTGTGAAAGAATTCCAAATATTTCCACTCCATTCATATCTCCCAGGAACGAGTGTCAAGGCGCTAAAGAAAATGGAGGGCAAATTGAACTTTGGCAGCAAGCTGATATCAGTGAGAAAAAGCAGAACAGCAGCCGAGAGGACCAATCAAAGATGTCAGAAGTGTTTGGAACTTATTGTAGAGCAGACAAAATAGTTGCCAAGCAACTGAGCTTGGTTTACAAAATCATGGATTTACTCCAACCAAAGTCAGCTTCAAATTCAGCTGTTAACGAAGAATCAGACCGTTTTCTAATAAGTGAGTACTTCTTTAATCTACCACAGAGCCATTCTCTTCCCATCCATCTCCTGACCAGTTTCTGTCTATTAATTCTGGCTTTGTAATAGTGATTTGTGTATGGTTTCTATAAGCAATTTTTTATGTTTTGTGTCGAATTTTATGAAATATCCATCTCCCTCTTGTATTTTCCTTCCAAATGACATTTTGTTGTGTCTGATGCAACATTGTTGAAAAGCCTCATGTTGTAGATGCATGATGAGCTAATATGAGAGTGTTCTGTTGGTCTGTTCAGTGTAACAGTTATTGTCCTGAAGTTTGCAACTTCCTGTATTACAGTCAAATTTATGGATTATATTGGTCCTCCACAGATGGTTCCGTGATGTGTGCATGTGTCATGTGTGTGTGTGTGCATGTGCCTGTGTGTGCACGTGTTGTGTGTGTATGTGTATGCATGTCATGTGTGTGTGTGTGTGTGTGTGTGTGTGTGTGTGTTAATTTCTTTTGCTTTCACTGTTGGTGACATTCTTGTTGATATTGTGATGCTGTTGTTCACCAGGTGCAGGGATCGGTAGTTTAAAAGGTTTACCAAAAGACAAGTTCCGGTTAAGTGTTGCCACAATGTATCCTAAACAACAGTGGGAACAGCAATGCTTGGAAGCGGTCTTTGATCTCATCAATGGAGACTCAACCCTGAAGGAGGAACCAAGGTAAGCAATGGACAAACACGAGAGAACAAAGTCTACGTGTGAACACAGCCTTTGCGCTCTTTACATATATATTATTATACATTATTATATATATTATATATACACCCCACCAGATACACACACACACACACATATCTGTCTATATATCTGTCTATATATATATATATATATATATATATATATATATTTTGAATTTAATTCATGGACCCCCAGTACTACCTTTGTGGACCACCAGGGGTCCACAGACCCAAGGTTGGGAACCACCGCACTAAACTATCACTAATAATATATATTTACAAAAACACAGAAATTATAAACGTTTTTATTATCAAAAAACTATAAATTTGTAAACAGATGAAAAAGTTGATTTGAGAGCAAAAATGAAAGTTGTAAACAAGTTTTGGTTGTATTGGCCAAATGAATACAAGCTTCTGTGTGTGTGTGTGTGTGTTTTGTTCACGTATGTGTATCTGTATATGTGTGTATGCATGTGTACACATGTGTTTCTTTGTATGTGTGTGTGTGTGTATACATGTATGTGTATGTGTGAGTGTATATGTAAAATTGAAATATGTATGAATAATCAAAGTGTATGTTCTTCTCTCCAGGTGGAATGAGGACTTGTCCCAGCAGGCAGACCAGGAATCGTCTGGAAAGTGGCATCTGTTTGATAGTCTTGAAATGACCAGCCACCAAACTCAGAGGAATTTTTATACTCATTCATCAAACAAAGACCATAAGATGGAACCTCAACCAAGAGAGACAAAATCCACACAAAACGTCTCCTTGGAATCTGTCGGGCAACATAGGAATCTGTCAGGTGAAAACTGTGAACATTTTACAGATATAAGTATTCTCAAGAATTTTGCTTATGATGAAGACGTCTGTTGTGACCAGGGGGAAGTTGTGTACCTGAGATCAGATCCTGTAAATATGAAGGCTTTTCAGAAGCAGGAACTGATTGAGAACCCTCAAAAGATCTTTCAATACGGGTTGAAGAGGGAAACATCAATGAGTTATGATACTGATGATGATGATGACAATGGTGATGGTGGTGATGATGGTGGAGGTGGAGGTGGAGGTGGAGGTAGTGGTGGTAGTGGTGGTCTAGAAGGTGTTAAGAGAAATTTTGGAGAAGATGACCCTAAAGGTATGTTCCAGCCTGATCCTTTTCACACCAGAAAGTTTGATAATCCTGGACCAACAGGAGATATTCAATATCTACAAGGTCTAATGGAGACTTCAGATAGGTGCTTGGATCAAGGAATGGATTATACCAATCCAGAAAACCAAGGATCAAAAGAAGAAATTGAAGATGATTTAAGTTACAAGCTTTACATCAGGGATAACTTTTTAGAGAGATCTGAATCCGGTGAGTGTTCCTTTGGGAAACATGAATTCCAAGAGATCCTGTTGTCTGACACCTCTCAGGAAGACAAGAAAGTGATAGAAGCAATCCTTGAATCTGGTGCCAGTACCAAAAATGCTGAAGACACAGCAGAAGGAGTTGATATCCAGAAATTCATGCTCCCAGAAGGATCTGTTGAAGATATACCACAACAATATAAGCTTGATGTTGGAGGTTCTAATTGCAATAAAGAAGTGAACAGGAGTGATGAGTCAAAGACATCAGAGCAGAGAAGAAAAGTTCCACCAAATGAATATCAACCCGGGAAGGATTGGAAATTGGACCAATGTTTGTTAGATGGAAATGTGAAAACCGTGGAACTTAATGATCCTAATTTAATGACAATGATGCAAGATGATGATGATGATGATGACAATGTGCAACGTACTGGGAATGTCTTGGAGACAACGAATCTACCAGCAAAAGAATCACAGGGTTTCACAGAGTTTTACAGACCTATCACAAGAAATAGGTGGTCTATGCTGAAGGACTATGCTGAAAGTGACAGCAGAGTTATTTACCATTCTGCAGACTTGATGAATTTCTCAAACAACATGGAAGTCAAACAATTCCTGAATGATATTGTATGTTGATTTTTACTTTTTGATTTTTAAAAAAAATATATTTTATTATTTTTTAAATTTTTGTTTTTGTTTTATAAATCATTCTAATTTTTATTGCTTGTGGTGACACCTTAAGGTTGTAGAACACCAGAAACTTTGATATTCAAACATTCAAACCCTCTACTTGTCATGTCCCCAGGGGTTGATAAGATAAATTGATAGTCATGCACTGGGGTTGATTGCATCGTGGTAATTTTATCACATTCTTGTGTAAAATCTCCTTCAGCAAAATTCACTCTTCCAAAAGCATTTCAATCAAGCCCACAAGTTGCGCTGTCCATCAGGCCCACAAGTTGCGCTGTCCACCACTTGGGTTTAAGGTTAGAAGTTAAGGTTAGGATCAAGGTTAGATTTAAGGTTAAGGTGAAGGCCATATGATATTTGTATTTGATTTGTGTCCGTTTGTTCATTGAAGGACAAATCTGATGCCGAGTCTTGGAAGACCAAATTGTCAACCGTTCAACAACAGGTGATGCTGAAGAGTAAGGAACAGCAGAAGATGTGCAGGTTTTACCTCAAAATCAAGACAAAGGCTGCATGGAGTAAAAGTAAACTTCAGTTTATTATAATAACATTTCTTTCTGATGTTTTGTAGTGGTTTTGGGGTATTCTAAGTGTTATGTGCAGGAGATTTGTAGAACGCTTGTGATGTGATATACATATATACATACATACATATATATATATATATATATATATA
>NC_068994.1:58551445-58553837 GCF_001194135.2 Octopus bimaculoides | reverse complement strand
ACACACACACACACACACACACACACACACACACACACACACACATGCAGACACACACACACACATGCACACAGACACACATATGCACACACATGCACACATGCACACACACGCACGCACACACACACACACATTTTGATTCTCTATCCAATATGGATGAAGGCCTTGACATCACTCATGCGTCTGGTTCATCTGTGAGTAACTGATAATTCAGTTAAAGACATAAGCCATTCTATTCTACACAAGACAGACAAGATTAGAACTCAATGCTTCTGCTCCAAAGGCTCTGGACCTTTGTGGTTTCCTCTTCTGTTCAGTTTGGTTTGCTTACCAAATGTGGTGCAGTAGCCAATGCTTTGGAAGCGAAAGGAGACATTAGGGCTGATGCAGCAGAAGTAAGGGAGTAAGTCAGTGACAGATTGGGTCTAAAAATATTGATTGCCAGGAGATTAAGGGAGCCCACCCACAACTACTATACTATCACTTAATTTTTTTTGTTAAAAGTATTCTTTTCAACTGCTTACAAACACAGCCAGGCTGAAATAATGCATTCTTCCAGAAGTGAATTAAAAATTCTCAAACCTGAGGGGATGGGCCCTTTAGATACTAACATGGGCTCCCATATATGGATTCTAATGGCCCAGGGGTCCACTTGCCATCGGTCAAGCTGGCAACCTGGCCAGTCCGTCACTGGAGGAAGTGACTTCACATAATGAGCAACCAGCACAAACAGACGTTTGTGAGAAGTTCTTGTGTTGTGTACACTTCTGGCCAGGAGGTTTGGGTCAGCGCGTGCAAAGGGTTACACAACAATTCTAGTCAGAGTTTTTTGAGTAGTTTTTCCTTTTTGCTGTCGTTTTACCAACTCTAGGTAAATGTTTTTTTTCCTCTTTCATAATGATAATTTTAACCATGTAGTGGCACTAAATCACATGATGCAGCTAAACTATGAAGTAGATTTAAACCAGTTAACATAGCTAAAACGTGCAATGGATTAAATCTACAAAACCAGTTTAAAACCAATTTCAACATTGATATGACATTAATTTATTGTTTTGCATATTTAATTACTTCATTAATAAACCAAGTATTTTTCATCCAGATGTTGATTTGCAGTGAATGTAGCATCCCTTGCAATCTGACCCATGCGCTGGCCACATGTAAAGCTGATAATGAGGAGGAACCGGATTCTTTTATATTTCTAACACCTCATGAGGATAATCCTTTGTTGCATTATCACTCAACAGAGGTTGAGAGTGATTCGTGTATGGATGAGAACACCTTGCTCCATGCAGGGGCACCGCAAGGACTCTTTGCCAACCTTTATACGAGGTAAGAAAGTGTTCAAGTGTTGAGCTTGTCATTGTTGCTGTTGGTGTTGTTTAAGGTGAAGTACTTGCGCAGACTGAGACTGATCCTTAAGTTGAAATTAAACGGACGGAATAAGAATTTGTGATGGAATTGTCACAAAGAAGAATTGGTCCTTTTCAATTGAGTAATATTAGACATAAGCCTTACAGTTCTTGGTACATTTTATCTCTTTTATCTGGCAATACAACAATTGTTCCAGACATAACTGTGTGTTTCTATTCTAAGAACAATATGGATGCGATTAGAATGAGATTTGGCTGTTATTTCTAGTAGGCAGAGTGACAGTATAAGGACTGCCTTCGCTGACTAATTTTATCCGATTCTGTTTCTGTTGTTGTTGTCTAACACCATCTCCTTCTATATTTTCACCACCACCACCACCACCACCACCACCACCACCACCACCACTACTACCAGGACTGCACTGACCAGTGGCTACATCCACCAATTCTTTTACTGCTATCGCTACTTCACCTCTCCACTCCAACTCTTCACCTTTCTCAGGCAGACATACACGACATCTCACAAGTAAGTACTCCTCCTCCTCCTCCTCCTCCTTCTCCCCCTACTACTACTACTACTACTACTACTACTACTACTACTACTACTACTACTACAAAACAGACAATTGGAGACTGGTGCAGATCTCCAGTCTTGCCAGTTCCTACCAAACTGTCCAACTCATGCCAGCATGGAAAATGGACATTAAATGATGATGATAATGATGATGATGATGATGATGATGATGAATTCAGCAGAATGGTCAGCGTTTTGGACAAAATGCTTTGTGCCTTTTCGTTTGTCTTCATGTTCTGAATTTAAATTCCAACAAGGTAAACTTTGCCTGTCACCCTTTCGGGGGTCAATAAAATAAAAATGAGTGTTAAGTGATGATGATGATGATGATGATGATGATGATGATGATGATGATGATGATGATGATGATGATGATCATCATCATCATCATCATCATCAGTAGTAGTAGTAGTAGTAGTAGTAGTAGTAGTAATGTATTGCAATA
>NC_068994.1:58543945-58548945 GCF_001194135.2 Octopus bimaculoides | reverse complement strand
ATTTTAGAGCAAGCGTATGTCCTGTTCCGACCACGATGTCCATCAGATTGAATACCTGTTGGCTGCCAACATGATAAGGGAGAGAGCAGGGAGCTGTTTGACCATTCCTAGCAAACCTGCTGAAGAACCTGAGGAAGAACCTGGAACGTTTTGTCTCAATGATCACACGGCTGAAGAACTGGCAGAACAACTCACTCTTATGGAACAGGTCTTTGATTTTGTATCTTCCCTCTTTCCAGGACTGTTTGTGTGTGTGCAATGCGTTTGTGTATGTGTGTGTGTTTGTGTGTGTGTGTTTGTGTGTGTGCAATGCGTTTATGTATGTGTGTGTGTTTGTGTGTGTGTGTTTGTGTGTGTGTTTGTGTGTGTGTGTGTTTGTGTGTGTGTGTACCTACAAATGTGTGTGTGCAGGTGTTTGTGTGTGAGAGTGTGCTTGTGTGTGTGTTTGTATGTGTGTGTGTGCATGTATTTATGTGTCTGTGTGAGTGTGTATGTATGTGTGTGCATGTGTTTATGAATGTGCTTGTGTGTGTGTTTGTGTGTATGTGCAGGTGTTTGTGTGTGTGTGCAGGTGTTTGTGTGTGTGTGTGCATGTGCAAGTGTGTGTGTGCCTACATGTGCTTGCATACATGCATGTGTGCATGTGTGAGAGAGTTTTGACATGTGGAAACACTTGTAGACTGTTATCTACTTGCAATTGTGATGTACCTTCACCACTCAGGTGTTTCCATTTCTCTTCACCCCTATCCTGACCATTTCCCTTGGTTCAGCATTAGCTATTATGTCAGTCTTAGAGAATTTCCTCCCCCTCCCCCCGCCACCATGTTTTTCCCTCTCATTCTTTGAGAATTGGCGAAGGCTTTGAGTGCAATCCTTTCCTCCAGAACAAACCAATTACCCCCACCCCACCACCCACCCACCCAAACAAACAAAAACAGGAAGGATATTTATTTATTTCTTTACTCATTTTACTAATTTCAATTCATTTGTTTTTCTCTTTGATTTCCCAGAATTTATTCCAAGACGTACATCCTGTGCACTTTCTGAATTCAAAATACAATGGTTTCACCCCTTCTCTTTCAATTCCAGGATGGAGTAGCACTCGATCAATTCGGTAAATTGACGACAATTTTATTCTTTGGTCAGTTCCTCAGACAGTGGGTTCAGGTTGAAATTGCCAATTTTTTATTCGGCTACCAATGACAGTCGATGCCTACAAAGAAAATTCCAAAATAATATTCGTCATCTTTATAGCACATTTGATCTAGTACATGTATATATATATAAGTATTTAATGTCGTTATTGGTTATGGCTAGTCAGAAACTTACCATAGGTTTCATACCTATTATGTTCTTAGCAATTTTCTGAGCTGAGTTTGCCATTAGCAAATGAATGAAGGAAAACCAGTAAATTGACAGCTGAGACAAAGTGTGTTATTTGTGACGTCCACTCATAGCTCTGTGTCCAATGAGACCAATAACAAATAAGCAACCTCCTAATCATTAACCAATCATTATTGAAATTTTGTACAAAGCTTGACCTTTAACCCTTAAACAGCAGGCGTTATCAATTGATGTTTCATAAATTTTACATGGATATGGTCATTGTCAAAGGGAAGTGAACTATTTTATGGCACTTTTCGAAAACGAGATTGTAAATTTTATTGTGAAAGAAACCAACAACTATAATAGTTTCTGTTCTTATTTAAAATGAAAATAAGTTTAAAAATTCCTTTTTTGCCTTTTTTTTTTTTTGCCCTTTTGGCACGGATGTTTTTGCAACCCTTTCTTGCCAATCAAAGGGTCAGTAACCTTACCCTTCAATTCTCTGTTTCTAGGACAAAGAGGGATTCTGCGAGCAGCCTGTTTGTTCAGGACAGCAATCCAAGTTGTTCAGTTATAGAAATCCAAGTGAAACATTCTCATGAAATTGCACATTGGGTCGGAGCAGAACTTATTCTGGCCCCTTCAACAAAAGTAAGGGGCTTTGGTTTGGTTTGCTTGTAACAATCAGATTGACATCTGTGTGATGTAGCACACACATGCACGCACAAACACACACACACACACATGTTCACTCAAGCACCCACACACACACATACATGCACACTCACAAAACACACTCACACAGACACAGACATACACACAGGCACACATACATGCTCACTCACGCACACATAATACTCACTCATGCACACACACACCATTACTTAGAGATGTCTAAGTATTTACATAGAGTTATGTCCCTTCCATCATTAATTAACTTACTACACTATGTAACAGCTTAATTAATAAATGAATAATTAGAACATAAAATAAGCCAACAAAGGAGTTTCCTCTTTCAACCTGCTAGAAATAGCAGCTAAAAATAGGCCAAAGGTGTCATAGAATTGCTTGAAATAGATTGCCACTCACTCGCTATCTATTTAAAGTAATTTAAAGCTATATTTGGCCATGGTACGTGACTAGTTTTCTAAATATTGTGTATATCGGTAATATCGTGTGTTAGTAATCTCTTCTTACAAAATGAGATAGCACACACACACAGACACATTGTAGATGCCAACTGAAGAACAAATATTCCATGAGTTCCAATAAAGTTCTCCTGAATATACTTCACAAATCTTGAATGACATGTTCTAAGGAAGTAATACCTTATGGAGTCTTTCAACAGTGTGTATACACTGAATATGATACACAGATGTCTATTTCAATTTCATACTGTTTCAATTACAAATGCCAAATACTTTTATGTATTCTGTAAAACAATCTTGTGTTATGCTACTGTGCAATCTAAGAAATTGGAATGCCATATTTCCAGAGGAATTATTAATCTATACATTCTAAAAAGCCATTATTGCATGTGTCTTCAGAAAATAATATTCAGTGGGTTCCATAAAATTCCTACTGTCTGCAAATAAAGAACTTGGACACAACATTTTCTATCTATTGATATTCCAGGAAAGAATTAGAATATCTTTGGACTGAAAAACCTGTTTCAAATTAATGCAACAGGCTGCACTCCACTAAAGATAACCAAAAATATGGCGTTGGCATTACAGATTGTATTTATTGCACTGCATATTGATTAGTTTGATCTCTGGTTATCACCTGATGTCTTATCCCAGAATGCAGATTGTTCAAAACTGGAATTGAATTGAGAAGAATATTTTCTAATCTAAGAGCAATACCGTTCTTGCAACATAAGAAGCATTCCATTTAATGGTAGACCACTGATGCACATTCACATCAAAACCATTTCTTTTGTCAGGTACAAGTCACAATATTAGAGAAATTCCTGATGATTGCTAAGATATGTCTTGACCTGCAGAATTTTGCAACCAGCACTGCCATTTTGGATGGTTTGCAGAATGCACTGATCCGACAACTTCCCATGTGGAAAGAACTGAGTCCAAAAGTTATGGGAAACTTCACATCTCTGCTGCTCATGAAGGTAAGGAAATTGGTTTGGTGGCTTCGTCTCTTCATGATTCTTGTTGTCAGATCTTTTTGCTGTTGCTGTGTCTGTTTATTGTGACAGCATGTGTTTTTTTCCCTTTTTCTGGTAAATTTCATCTTAGTTTTGGTGATTATTATTATTATTGTTGTTGTTGTTGTTGTTATTATTATTATTATTATTGTTATTATTATATCTATGAATTTGTGTTGCAAGATTCCTGATGTGAAGCTGTGTGTTGAAGCAGATAGTGTTATATTCTGGGATGGTCATGCCCATTGTCGGGAAATCTTTTGTCACACATCTGTGACCTCTTCAGCAACACTTTCCGTCCTCGTGTGTGCTTCTGCTCTGCTTAGAGAATGGACTAAGTGGAGCAAGAGCACACGCAAGGATGGAAAGTGTTGCTGAAGAGGTCACAGATGTGTGACAAAAGATTTCTGGACAGTGGACATGAGAATAAGAACAGTACTAAATGAGTGAAGAAAGAATATACAGTGTGTGTGTTTATTTGGCAAAAGAAAAACAAAAAATGACCCTCCCAAAATACAACAATTATTGTTATAATTATTTGAAAAAGAAGAAAACTACTTTTGTTTTTCCAGACTCCTGGTCCATGCTCTGTGGCACCAAGTGATAAGAATATGATGGAAATATCATGCCAACCACAGATTCCTGCCATTTTACCATTCTTGCTGAATGTCCAGCAGAGTGAGATTGGGAGTTTCACACTGACCAATGGAATGTACAAATGGGCAAAAATGAGGTGAGATTCTCTGTCTGGAGTGAAACTAGTAAAAGACAAAAGATAAAAGACATCTGTTGGTATTCAATTTGTAGACTAACGTAGAGAAGTTAGATTTTTTTTTTGTTATTGTTAATCTTCTTCATTCCATCTTGAGTGGCTGAAAAAATCATTTTACTGTTTCATTTGAAAACTTAAGAGTTTCTGCCTAATATCTTCAACTAACCACTTCGTATATATATATATACATGTATATAGAAAATCCAATGAAGCTTTAGTGGGACATATAACACACACATCACATTTGATTTTCTTTTCCTCTTCCATTGGATGGGTCATTCTGGTTCTCTCTGCCAAAGATTACAGTTGTAGGTACATATGGAAAAGTTTGTTATGCAGTTCCTTGGCAGACTATGGTCACTTGGGTTTCACTCAGCCACTATGGAATGGTCCAGTTGACCTGCACAATACTGAGGCCCATTTTCTTGCATTACTTTACCTTTTAACATGTGTGTGTGTCTACCTGTCTATTTCTATGACTTATCTAACTTTGATAACTAATATTGTTTCCTTTTTCTTTCTTTCTTTCTTTTTTTTCTCAACTTCCCTTGCAACAATCTCTACTACCAACATCAACGCTACAACTACTACTACTGCTACACTCAACTACCGCCATTACTACTGCACACCACTACCACCACACATTACATCATAAATTTACAACTTCTCTACTATGCACCACCTCCACCACCACCACCACCACCACCACCACAAACCACCACCACAATCACTACCACC
>NC_068994.1:58541391-58543434 GCF_001194135.2 Octopus bimaculoides | reverse complement strand
CCAGTATGGCCACAGTCATATGACTGAAACAAAAGATGCTGGGAAAAATGCTTGGCGGCCTTTTGTTCGTCTTTATGTTCTGAGTTAAAATTCACCACCACCACCACCACTGGTGACACTTTCTGGAGTTTGCTTATACCACGTCTTTGCTCTTTGTAGGCTGTGGTCCCCACTGAGTTCCCAATGGATCACTCTTGCCACATTGTCCCGGTGTCTTTCGTATTTGTGTTGTGCCAATTTCGGGCATTTGCTAACGATGTGCCATACCGTTTCACCCCTCTCACCACACATTCTGCATTTGTTGCTATCAGAGTGTTGTCTATTCTGCACTTCATATGATTGATCCTTAATGTTTGTTCCTGAGCTGCGCATATGAGTGCTTCTGTCTCTCTTCAGGTCACTTCTCCTCATCCATAGCCACCGGTCCTCTGTATCTGTCTTGGCTTTCACATCTCTTGCAAACTGACCGTACATTTTCTTTTCCTTCCATGCTCTTTCTTTTTTTTTTGTTCATTTCTTCTTTAAATTTTTCTTTAGTTACATAATTTTTAGTGTTCATGACACTTGGCCTTCTTTGTGTGTTTCAACAGTTTTATTATTATTATTATTATTATTCAGTAGTTTTATTTTTATAACGTGCTTTCACTTCGCTACCGAGCGCAGCTCTGTGTGCTTTGGGTATGTGCTGTGGTTTGCTGTGGTGCTCTTATGGTTACTGTATTGAAAGTGTTTTGCGTAGGATGTGTGCAGTGCCCAGTAGTGCAATTTTCTGTATGTTATATATATATTTGTAAGTCCTGGTGTTTTTGTTATGTATTTGTCTGAATATCTTTTTATTATACCTAAGGCACCTACTATGATAGGAATTGTTTCTGTTTTTATTATTATTATTATTATTATTATAGTTCAGCTTATGCTAGTCATGTTGTGTGCTTGCTGTACTTTCAAAGAAAAATAACCTAATTTTGATCTTGATTGTTATTCCTATCTGTTGTAATGAGGTAGTCAGACAGGGGTGAGGGAGGGAGACAGACAGACAGTCAGAGAGGTGAAGGGAGAAGAGATCAAAGTATTTTCTAAATTTGTTAACTTATGTATAAATACTTTCATTAAATTTACCCTTATCCTAAATTCTCCTTTTTCACTGACCTCAATCCATTGTTGCTTGTTAACATAAAAATTCTTAACATTGGCCCAGGTGTGGCTGTGAGGTAAGAAGCTTCCTTCTCAACCACATGGTTTCGTGTTCAGTCCCAAGTATCTTCTACTAAAACGTTGGGCCAACAAAAGCCTTGTGAGTGGATTTAGTAGACAGAAACTGAAAGAAGCCCATTATATGTGTGTGCATGTGTCCCATCACCATTTGACAACTGGTGTTGGTGTGTTTATGTCCCCATAACTTAGTGGTTCAGCAAAATAGACTGATAGAATAAGAACCAGGCTTTTAAGAAAAAGTACTGGGGGTGAGTTGATTCATATGACTAAAAACTCTTCAAGGAGGTGCTCCAGCATGACCACCTAGACAGAAGCAATAACACTGGGAGGTTATTCATTAGTCTGGTAGTTAATTAGTCCAGTAATATATTGATCTCAAATTTTGGCACAAGGCCAGCAATTTCAGAGGAGGGGGGCATGTTTATTATATCAACCCCAGTGCTTAACTGGGACTTATTTCATTTCCCCTGCAAAAGGATGAAAGACAAAGTCAACCTTGGTGGAATTTGAACTCAGAATGTAAAGACAGATGAAATGCTGGTGAGTGCTTTTCTCCAGCGTGCTAACCACTCTGCCAGCCTGCTGCCTTCGTCCAGAAATATATTGACCTATTAATTAATGCTATACGCAATATATTTCTGTCTCCTTTGCCAACAAAACAACAAAAACATACACAAAAATGATAAAACACTCTTAAATAAACAATTTTTTGGTTCTACTTTATTTCTGGTAAATTCTATGAAACATTGAAATATTTTACAATTCTTGGTTTGTATTTCTTTCCATTTAAGAAAAAAAGAAAAAAAAAACAAAAAACAAAATGAAACC
>NC_068994.1:58524545-58541200 GCF_001194135.2 Octopus bimaculoides | reverse complement strand
TATTCAAACTTTTTCAGTTTTTGGATTCTTCCTCTTCTCTCTCACTTTCTCCTATTTTTCAAATGCTTTTCACCCAGGTCAGCAGATCAATACAACTGAACAAGATCAATCATTCAGTTAATGTCACAACAAAGCAGTCTTTTAAGATATCTTTTATGTTTTTTTTTTGTATTTGGTTTCATTATTGAATTTAAGCAAATGTTGTTGTTGTTGTTGTGGTTGGTTTTGGTTTATATTTACAAAAATTTTTGAAACAAAATACATTTGATTATTGCTGTTAGAGGGGGAGGATAAGGAATATGTGAGTGTGTGTGTGTGTGTGTGTGTGTATATGTAAATATATGTGTGTGTGTGTGTGTGAAGGCACATGGCCTAGTGGTTAGGTATGTTGCACTCATGAGTGTGAGATTGAGGTTTCAATTCCCAGACCAGCTGCATTTTGTGTGCTTCAGGAAAACACTTCATTTCAGTGTTGCTCCAGTCCACACAGCTGTAAATGGGTCACCCCTGCAATGGATTAGACATTCTGATCAAGGGGAACGGACATTGGCCTGCTCGACTAACCAGTGGGTTGGCTTCATTCAAATGCTAAAACAATGCAAAGCGCATTGTGACCAGCGGTGTATAACATCTGATAGTATGGCCGATCACATGATATATATACATATATATATATATATATATGTACATATTAACCCACAAACACAGAATGTTCATATATTAATCAAAGTATAGAGTATTATAGATCTGTCTCAGCCAATCTTACTGGTTATTAGATAACAGGATATTGGATAATCGGATGGCTATGTGTGCAAGGGTATTCCCACTTCAACACACTCATCTACATGTCCATTCACACATAGGTGGAATAATACACTATCACACACACACTTGTTCACTTAACATGTGATTTTGCACACTAGCCTAGGACATACATAATAATTCTAGATCAAATATGAACCAAAGTGAGTGAAACTCCCTGAAAAAACAGGGTCTAGCCTCTGCATCAGACAGGGGCAAAAATCCAAGAAAGAATAAAACCAAATTAACATAAAAGTGTGAGATGACCACCTCACTTCCCTAATGACCACTGCTCCTCCATGATGGCTGCTGCCCCTCCCTGGTGAACCACCTCACCTGTTGTATGTAATGTGCACATCAAATACTAAACCTGGAAAATTTATCTCCTTTTTTTTTTTGTTTTGACTAAATTTTTTTCATTTTATCTTATTCCATAATTCAACCTACAGTGTTCCCCACGAACACACACACACATACACGTGTGTATGTGTGTATATATATATATATATAAATATATACACACACACACATATATATGCATATACATATATGTATGTGTGTGTGTGTGTATACATAAACGTATGCGTATATACATATATATACATAAATGCATGTGCATGTATATGTATGCGTGAATATATACATAGCAGATTGGTAGTAGATGAAGAAAATGTCAAACAATAGGAAAACGAAATTCTTCAGACACAAAAATGAAAACCACAAAAGACTCATCGTTTCTAAGTATTGATGATGACCTTCTCCCTCGATTGCTCCTCCAGGCAAGAACGTCAGTTACCTTGCAACATAGCGAGTGATTGTCTGTGATGTTAGACACATTGGTAAAAATCAAATTCTAACTTTTAATTTCACCAATCAGTGATCAATCTCTCGTTAGGATTACATTATCAGTCATTGCTTCAATGGAGCAGCTTCACAACAGCAGGCTCCATCCTGCTGGCCACAATTTTACAATGGATTCTTTATGACAAACGAAAGCATTTCACCGTAACACCACCGCCTACATTACCAGCCAAACTAAAGAATTTAGATGGAAATAAAACAAACAAACATGTAAATGAAATAATACAAAACAAAAGGAAAAAAAAATAAACAAACCCAAAATCCAACAAATTTCTCCCAAATATTTAATTGAAATAATTTTTTACATCCGAAGGGAGATGTGAGGAGGGGACAGAGTGGGGCTTAGATGGAGAAGATACACCGCCAGAAATACATACACATATATATACATATGCACACATGTATACATGCACATACACATGTGTATACATACACACATCTACATATAAACACATAAGTGTATATACACATATATATATATGCACATATATATTTACATACACACACACACACACACACATAGATCTATGTAAATACACAAGTATCTATGATTATATGTATACATACATATTTATGATTCTATAAGATTAACAATGAAAGCTCTGTTAACAGCAACAAAACACACACATACACACAATATACCCTGGCCACTAACGAACAATAGTCACTGTTTGATGAATTTTGGAGACAACAGTTCAAATTCTTTCATTTGGTGAAGAGGGGCTGAACATGCCATTGTACCCGTGCACCTTGATGGCCACATTGGCAAAAATATGGTAATAGAATCACAATGACCAACCACTTCATTTGATGACCAAATGTTAATGCTATTGCACCAAACATTAGGGTTCTAATAAGGAAATATGGAAAATAATTCTTGAGAAAGAATTATTTTGAACACTTGTGTCTCGCCTCCAATGGTTAACACTTTAACATTCAGATTACTCAGTCAAATGTAATTCTTATTTATCCACACCATTTGGAATTAATCCTGGATTATCTTGTAGCTTTGAGATTTTGATGTGAGTGTAAGGTTGGTGTGAAAGGTCAGATTTGGCTAATATGAACATAAAACAGGATATTTTGGCTGAATATGGCCCGTTTAAATGCTAAAGGGTTAAAAAGTGAAGCCGTTTGCTACAGACACAAACACATATACGTATGAATGTCTACATATGTATATATGCGTGTGAGTGAGTGAGTGAGTGTGTGTGTGTGTGTGTGTGTGTGTGTGTATACAGGAATAAAACTAATTGATGATAGTGATAACATATGTAAGAAGACTAAATTGACACCAGTATATGACTAGTACAATATTTTATTGGCCCCAGAAGAATGAGAAACTAAGTCATTCCTGGAAGGATTTGCCCACAAGAGGGACACACCAAAGTACAATGTGGCACTTTGAGCTTTGAACATCAACTTTGCCATTCTGACTTCCTATTGAAAATAACAAAGATAAAAATATTGATTTCTAAGATGGGCACAGGGCAACCAATGTAGCAGAAATATTAAAACGGTTAAACTGACGGAAGCCCCTGATTCATGCTTCATTTTAATGAAGCCTAGAGAGAGGAAAAGTTAAGATGGCCATGGTAGGATCTAAAATCAGAAGGGAAGAAAGAATTCTAACTAAATACAGCAAGGCATCGTCTTGAATATTCTAACAATTCTGCCATTCTACTGCACTAACAATATTCATACACACACACACACACATATATATATATATATATATGGGAGAATATACAAATAATAACAACAGACGAGGACAGGTGGTGTAAATAACAAAAGTATATATTAGTATGACGCTCGGGAATACGGAAAGTCTTTGACGTTTCGAGCTACGCTCTTCAACAGAAAGAATACGGCGACAAGGAGAAAAACACGGAGAAAAAAAAAATTGAATAGTGTTCAGTCAACGGTCAATCATATATATATATATATATGTGTGTGTGTGTATATATATATATATATATATATATATATACACACACACATAATTATGTATACATATACACACATATGCATATATATGACAGAGATATATACATAGCTACAAGCTTCCATTCTAGCATTACAACAATCTCAATAAACCTAACTTTCATTTTGCTAACATTGATCGTGATGGCTCTCAGGTTTGTGTGTGTGTAGAGAGAGGGAGTTGCTGGAGGAATGTTTCCAGCATTTGGAAAGAAGATTTTGGTGAATGCTTGTCAGCAAACAGTGAATCTTTGCACTTATCCAGTGAATACAGGTATTGATCATTTAACGAATTGCACTTTCTCCTCAATGCCACAAAACCAGAAGGTTTTGTAAATGGATATATGTATGTGTGTATGGATATATATATATATATATATATATATATATATATATACTGAAGGTGCATGGCTTAGTGGTTAGGGCGTTTGGCTCATGATCATAAAGTTGTGAGTTCACTTCCTGGTGACGCGTTGTGTCCTTCAGCAAGATGCTTTATTTCACATTGCTCGAGTCCACTCAACTGGCAAAAGTGAATAGCAGCCGGCCTTGTCACAATTTGTGTCATGCTGAATCTCACTGAGAACTACGTCGTGGGTACACGTGTCTGTGGAGTGCTCAACCACTTGCATGTTAATTTACCGAGCAAGCTTTTCCATTGATCGTATCAGCTGGGACCCTCGTCGTCGTAACTGACAGAGTGTTCGTATATATATGTATAGACACACACACAGACATACAACCATATATATATAACAAAATTATTATTGACGGTCCAACATTGGCTTAACTGCCTGAAACTTTGAAGTCACTGTCGACAACATTTTTGCTTAAGAATAATAAATTTGTACTCTACAAAAGTACAGAGTAACCCATTAGATTAATGTAAAATTGGTCTTATTATAACTGAACATAAAGAAACAAACATTAACTTGACACACATGTGCATAGACGTGTGTCGCCATCGCTTGACTGTTCTCTTCAAGCAGTACAGATGTGGCTCTCCAGCCCTGCTAGGGACTCACACTCCCCTGCATATAAGTGGAGACCATGCCCCGCCACAACTCCATAGCTTCATTCTATCACAGAACTTCCCCCTAACAGTCCTGCACCCCCTCCTTGGCCATGGCCAGCTACAGCATTCAGCACACACTATAGAGATATGAAAAAAGATTAAGCAATGATTGTGTCTCAAGCTATTGAAAGTGAGGAAAGGCCTTGCACAGGGTCACTCCAACGCCCTAAACAATGTATGTATTTGCCAGGGTTACATCAGAATTTTCCGTCTCCTAGAAGGCTAGGGGTCTGCTTTATTTGGAAGCTTAGAGAAGAAATGTATGAATGCCTTGGAATATTTGTGATAGACAATTAACCTAGATTATTGCATATCCTGATTCGGTCAACTGTATAACTCGACCAGAAATCCAAAGTGATTTCTGTCACAAACGGACATTTAATCCTAAATTCTTTACAACTCAATGAAACAGTGATGCCAACCTCTGGCAGCTGCAGCAGACAAACCTCAAGAAACTGGAAGCCAAGAGCATCCCTCTTGGCACACTATTTGCCATATATTTCGGGTGAGTTGCTCCTTTAGATTAGCTAAAGGCATTATGAATGTGTTCAATTCTAACAAAGAGAAAAAAATAACAAGAGGTGTATATGTGTCTATATACATATTAAATAATAATGTTATGGTGTCAAGTTAATCTATTGTAGAGTTAGTTACCTCTGTTAGACTCAATTTGAGAAAGGCAAAATTTTTTTTTTAAATGGTAAAGAACGAATACAATGTGTATGTGTGTGTGAGTTGTTTAGTGAGTGACAAGTTCAAAAAGAAGCTATGTCCAGCCACTAAGAATAAAATATTGAAAGAGGAATCTGAGAGTGAATATAGTTGTTGATTTCAACAAAACACATATTTTGTTTTGCTTATGACTCATCAGGAATAATAAGCAAAACAGAATTTATATTTTGTTGGAACCAACAATTATGGATTAGGTGTTATATATATATATATATATATATATATACATATATATATATATAATATTAGAGGAAAAAGGACAACAAAAGCCAAGGCAGGAAGAGTATCTCAAGTCATTTAGAATGTTTAATTAGGGTAAGGACTTCAAATTCACGTTACCCTAATTAAACATTCTAAATGACTTGAGATACTCTTCCTGCCTTGGTTTTTGTTGTCCTTTTCCTTCTAATATTATATATATCTGCTAATTCACAAGTCTAACATGGCTCCCTAGCTCCAGCCTCAGCTGCGAACTTGGAACCTAACGGATGACCAATTTTAGCACTAAGCACACCTATTTGTTTAGTTCTCCAGGGAACTAAACCCCTCTTATTCTTTATATGCGTGTATATATATATATATATATATATATATATAAATAAATTATACCTGTCTCCCTATGTGTGTGTGTGTGTGTGTGTGAGTGTTTCTAACCAACAGGCCTTCATATATGCACAAATACATACATTCTCTCACTCTTTCTGCCTCTCTTTCTCTCTCTCTCTCTCTCTCGCAGACTCTGACACACATACAGCATAGGAAGACTGCTAAAAGTAAAAAGAGAAGATTTTTCAGCATTATTTCAAGGTGATTGGTAAGCAGTATTGAGAAATGTTACATTTACAGAAGATTGGCAGGTGTGGGGGTGGGGGCAATCATATGGGACTCGGACACGCGTTATATGTACATTTGCATATTTGTGTGTGTATGCAATTGTGTGAATGTGTTTGCCTGTAAGTATAGTTTGTGGTAATGTTATCTGATAGAATCTCCCATATTCATAAGTTCCAGCAGACATCCCATGGCACCGAAATAACCCTGCAAAGAGAGAGAGAGAGAGAGAGAGATAAACTGAATACGGGTGGAAACACAAACACACACAGTCACACACATGTGCAAAGGTTTACACAGGAACACACACAGAATCAGGACTTTGTTGGTTACGACGATAAGTGTTCCAGTTAATCTGATTGACGGAACAACCCGCTAGTGAAATTAACATACAAGTGGCTGAGTATTCCACAGACGCATACACTTATCATAGTTCTCAGGGAGATTCACAGAATGTGACAAGGCTGGCCATTTCAATTACAGGTACAACGTGGTTTTGCCAGTTGAGTGAACTGGAGCAATGTGAAATGCACCGCCAGGTATCGAATTCCTGACCTTGCAGTCGTGAACCAAACACCCAAACCACCAAGCCATGTGCCTTCACACACACACACACACACACCTGCACACATATACAACCTTCTCACTTGCAAACATAGAGACACATACAAATACATATTGCCTCTCATACACACACACACACACGCACACACACAGACACATGCACAAATACAGACACACAAACAAATAGACACAAACACATACACACAAAGACACACACACACACAAATAGACACTCATAAGCACACACACACAAATAGACACACACAAACACACACTCGAATACAAATTCTATTACACCCCTCTCACACACACAGAGATACGTGTGCTTATTTACAGGCATGTATGAGAGAGAGAGAGAGAGAGAGAGAGAGGGGGGGTAGTGTGAGAAGGAGTAAAAGCAAATTATTACCTCATGCTCTAGAAATAACGCCTTGAGGGAACCTCCAGACCAATACTCCATAGCATATGCCAGCAGTTTCATAGATATTGTGTTTACTCGGAGGAAGTTACCCACAAATACAACACGTTCCATTTTCTGAAATGCAACAGAGCAGACACACTGAGATATATATATATAGATATATGGGGTAATGAAGCATGACCTTTGAACGTTGGGCCTCACAGAGGCAATGACAAAAGCCTGAGACCTCTGGAGAAGACTGAGAAGACTCGGAAAATAAAGGGAGTTCCACAGCTGGAACCTCCACCAGTGTCGCATAACCAGCCCCAGCCCCAGCCCACTCAGAAGTTCCTTGGATCGTGGGTTGACATGCCGTGCTTGAGGAGACCTAATGAGTCAAGTACATCAACATCAACATCAATATGAAAATCAAATCAAATGGAAATTGTAGTTGTGACCCCCGTGCCGGTAGCATGTAAAAAGCATCATCCGAACATGGCCAATGCCAGTGTCGCTTTGACTGGCTTCTGTGCAGGTGACACGTATAAAGCATCATCCAATTGTGGTTCCAAAGAGAGGGGGGGGGGCTGGGTGGTTGAGAGAGAGAATAATCAATGATTATTCAACTGGTATTTTACTTATTGACCCTAAAAGGATGAAAGGTAAACTTGACCTCACATGGATTTGAACTCGGAGCACAGAGAATATTGATTCCAAATTTTGGCACAAGGCCAGCAATTTCAGATTTTCTACAGCTGGATGCCCTTCCTAATGCCAACCACTCTGAGAGTGCAATGGGTGCTTTTATGTGCCACTGGAACAGGTGCCATTTGCGTGACACCAGTATCTTCCATGACTGCGATTTTACTTGGCTTGATGGGTCTTCTTATCAAGCATGACATAATGCCAAAGGTCTTGGTCATTGCCTCCGTGAGGCCCCAACACTTGAAAGGAACTTTTCATGTGCCACCAGCATTGGCCACTTTGTCTCTGTGAGGCCCAGTGCTCAAAAGGTGCTTTTTACATGCCACCAGCACCGGTGCCAGTTACATGACACCAGCACCAACATAATCCGAATGCTAAAGGGTTAAAGCTGCTGAGACAACAGACCAAGTTTGTGACTCGTGCAAGGTTGCAGCCAGACTAATGGTGACACGGTAGAGAAGGAGTGAAACACGTAGAGTCGTAAAAGTGAAGAGACAGGTTTGGAAAGACTGGAAGAAACAGCAGGGCAGTAGAAAAAGGATATGGGGGTTGCTTGAAGGGAAGCTAAACCAAAGTGAGAAGTGGAATATGAAAGGTTTGTTAATGTTCAATGATGTTCTAGGATCAGAGATGTGAGATCGTTCTAGATTGTAAAGCAGTGTACACGAGAAGGTTGTGACATTGTGGGCGAGAAGTGTAGAGGGATGGATAATGGGATAGTTGCAACCATTCATATATATCTCAGGTCGGTTCCCATTGAGCAGATCTGTAACCAGACATTCCAGTCATGACCATCTTGTCTTTCTGTACGTCTACAACTACTTTATTCAATGTATGCTTCCTTTTTCAAGACAGCTGGATGGTATTTAAAGGAGATTTGGCTGCTATTTCTAGCAAATCAAGTGACTACATAGGAGCTGTTACTGTAGCTTGTATGTTCTTGAGGTAGGTACATAGAAAACCTTGCGGTTCCAACATTTTCATAATTAAGAAAATAAAGTAGAGTACAGTGGAAGATATTTAAAAGACTTACCTCTGTAACTGCACACATCCTTGCTATGGAACCAATGTTGTTGGTGATGGTCACTAAGGTTGCTTTGGCTAAGTCATGCCGTGAAGCAATGTCACGCCGCTCCTTCAGGTTCATATGACCAAAACTTGAAGAAAGAGAGAGAGAAAACAGAGAAGTTGGGCACACAAGTTCACACACACACACAACTCACCACCAATGCCATCATGCCTTCCCCCGTCCCATTCATTCTACCTTCTACTCACCTGCTGGCCACTGCATCTCCAGACAGACAAAACTTGGTGTAGTCACCACCGTAAATGTCTTTTACCAGTCTGTCTACCTTGGTGCTGTCTCCTTGTGAGGCCATCTGTATTGCTTCTTCAAATGTTTCGCAGCCGGTTAGCAAACAGCAAAGACCCAGGAAGGTGCCGCCACCTAAACTGTACGAGGGCACAGCAGACAAAAGAAGACAAGTTGTAAAGAAAAAAAAAACATCATGGGACAACAAATCGTACATTAGTTTATGTTGCTTAACACCTCAGTTTACCTTGAAAGATCAGACTCATGATCAAAAGCATTCCAGTCATGACCATCCCATCTTTTTGCATATAAAGAACAACATTGTCCAGTGTATCCTTTTTAACCCTTTAGAATTCAGATTATCCTGTTAGATATAATCCTTATTTATTCACATTGTTTTGAATTAATCGGGTATTATCTCTTAGCTTTGAGATGATGCGACTGTTTATTTTTAGAATGACATTGCAGGGTAAGTGTGAGAGACCTGATCTAGTCAGTTTGAACACAAAAAAGGTAGAATATCTGGGCTGGATAAAGCCAGTTTGAATGCTAAGGGGTTAAGCTGGTAATGTGATATTTAAGGAAAATTTGGCTGCTATTTCTAACAGTACTAGGCTTAAAAATAAGTACAAGGGTCAAGGCGGTGCTCCAGCATGGCCACAGTTTAATGACGGATGCAAGTAAAAGAATAAAAGAAAAACCATTTGAGAATCTTCAGAAACAAAAAAAAAAAGAAGCCAAATGAAGGAAAGTAAAACTGTTTTGGAAAACTTAGTCAGATTCGAAACTGAAAGAAAGCTTCACTTGAGAGACACACAGACACTGGTAAAAAAAAGTGTACAAATCTACCTCGAGTGAAAGACGGGTACATACCTGGTCCCACTGACACGCTTGTAGTCATCAGGTGAACGAACAGCCAAAATGCTGACCCCAGATCCAATGTTTACGACCAAATATGGATATGGATCCCTAAAATCAAACGTGACCTTTTCACATTTGTCACAGTTGTCTGGGTTTTTCCAGTAGTAGCATTCTGATTTGTCGTTGTTGCGGTCAATGTAATTAATACCCTTAATGAGGCAGTCGAGTTCATCAAATTTGTGAAGTTTCAATTGAACATGCTGAAGAGAGAAGAGAGGAGAGAGAAGAGAGAAGAGGATGCGGTTACAGGACTTATTCTTTGTAAGCCTAGTACTTATTCTATCAGTCTTTTTTTGCTGAACCGCTAAGTTACGGGGACGTAAACACACCAACATCGGTTATCAAGCGATGTTGGGGGGGGGGCAAACACAGACACACAAACATGCGCACACACACACACACACACACACACACACATATATATACGATCGGCTTCCTTCAGTTTCCGTCTACCAAATCCACTCACAAGGCTTTGGTCGGCACAAGGCTATCGTAGAAAATACTTGCCCAAGGTGCCACGCAGTGGGACTGAACCCAGAACCACATGATAGGCTTTTTTCAGTTTCTGTCAACCAAATCCATTCACAAGGCTTTGGTTGGCCCAGGACAGTAGTAGAAGACAAGATGCCATGCAGTGGTACTGAACCTGGAACTATGTAGCTGGGAAGCAAGTTTCTTAACCACACAGTCATGCCTGCATCTCCAATATCTAAAATATCTACATACACTACACACCATTTACACACATATGTATATACACACACACATATATTTATATAGTCAAACATGTACACACAGAAACACTGATGTGAACACCCACACCCACATGAACCAACATCCTTCCCACATGCATGCAATCAATGTAACACATTGAAAGTTGTTGCAAATGATGATGATAATGATGATGATGATGATGACACAAAAAAAGAGAATAAAAGACAAAACAGGACAATAAAGAACAAGAGAAGAATTTGAAACGTTACCTCTTTGAAATCCGACTCAAATTTAAAAGCGCCACCTCCAGTCGCACAAATTGCCTTTGCTAGTTTGGAGAAATTCTTCGAACGAGCCAATTCAATGAATCGCATCATATCATTGGTCGGGAATCGGATAAAATGGAGGCTGCCCCTTTTACCTCCAATGTGTTGGTCAGGCATCTCCAGGTGGACATCTCGAATGCCCGTCTGGCCATATGCAACATTGCCAGTCAAATATTTCCGTATTGTGCGCAGGGTCTCCAACTGTTCCGTGTCACCTTGGTCCGACACATCTTTTGGCTCAAAGTAGACCAGCTTTGTTAGTGTCCCTCCAATATCCATGCCAAACCAAGGCATCGCTGTGAGACAGATGGAGAGAAGAGTTAGACAGATGACATAAAAAACAAAGACGGACATATACATATAAAATTCTAACCAATATGGAGAGGAAAAATGGAGTGAAATCAAATATACTCCGGAGAATATAAAAAGCCATACCTAAAAAATACAATGCTTTACCGATTCTGCCAATCCAAAAGGACCCAACCTCCAGGACACACATGTATATACACAACAGAGTGAAAAATCAGAAAATAAGACTACTATTACTATGTAATATATATGGCCTTTGGATTTAGAGTCTCATGGGGCTAAGCCCTTTAATATGTGAAACCATTGGTCACTCAATGACTGGACATATCCTTAACTGCATCATCATCATCATCATCATTGTTTAACGTCTGCTTTCCATGCTAGCATGGGTTGGATGATTTGACTGAGGACTGGCGAACCAGATGGCTGCACCAGGCTCCAATCTGATCTGACAGAGTTTCTACAGCTGGATGCCCTTCCTAACGCCAACCACTAACAAGGAGAGCTCAGTAGTGCTGGTGCCACTGTACAGGGTAAAGTGGTTGGTGACAGAAAAGACATCCAATCTCACCAATCCATTTTTAAAAAAAAAATTTCATTGGTCCTGAAATTATGAAATGCAAAAATGAACTCAAAAATGCAACATATGTTCGTTTCAAATTTTAGCACAAGGCCAGCAATTTCTGGGGAGGGGTGGAGGCAAGTCACTTAAATCGACCCTAGAGTTCAACTAGTGCTTATTTTATCAACCCTGAAAGGATGAAATGCAAAGTCGACCTTGATGGAATTTGAACTCAGAATGTAAAGACAGAAGAAGTGGCGCTGAGCATTTTGCTCAGCATGGAACAATTCCTGCCAGCTCATGGCCTGGAGCCAAAACAAAATATCACAAACCATTTTGTCCTACCCACCAACCTTGTCGGCCAATTCACTGCCAACAAGACACAACAATGAAAGAAACAATATAAAAAAAAAACGCAATAAAAAAGACAAAAATATAAAAAGAGAGAAACAGTACTTACGAGGCGTTCCATTGTGGCAACAATTTAATTCCTGGTTCATGGTGTTTATTCCTTAAACACTGAGGTAGAATTGTCTCTTTTACAGATTGGAATTAGATCAAAATGTTTTCAACAAATCAATGTTATTGTGTGTGTATGCGTAAAATTGTGTTGCTTTTATTTAATTTTTCTTTTAGCATATGTTTTTGTGTGTATATGTGTGTATGCATGTGTGTTTGTGTGTGCATGCATGGAGGTTGTCAGTGTGAATAGGTGTATACATGTGCTATATATATGTGTTACGTGTTGTTTATAAGAAATGAATTGTCCGTCTTTGTTTTAGAAACTTGCTTTATTCCTTTGGAAGGTGGCTGCTTAGATTCTGTCTTAAGCAATCATTAGATCAACCATTTACTTATTCTAACTTTTGCAAATAATTATTAATATTATAAGAAACCGATTACAAATATGTTTAAAAAAAAAATGAAATCCCTAAAGTAAATAAAGACAAAGAAACTATATGCGGGAAATCCAATAACGAGCAGGTCAAGCAAGCAGGTGACACACGCACAGCTTTAATTAAGCTGCTGTGTTTTAATTAATTAATTAGTTTAGCAATCAGAACAATGAGTATTACTTTTGATTTTTCACTGAGTTGTCTTGAAAAGATTTGCTGATAGTTGTTCCCATTTATTAACGATTACAACAAAAAGATGATGACACTAATTATGATGATGATGAGGATGACGACAATAATTGTTTCGGTTCTTTGATCTGTAAGTTTGGGTTGTCTTCAGGTGAGGTATGACTGTAAATGTATCCACCTAGAAAATAGATTGGGAAAAAAAAAAGAAATTTGTTATCAGGTTTTCTCAAGAGTTGTCCTCATTAAAAGCATGACAACAATATCATGGAGTTTATTTGAAAGCATATCTTGCTAATTATAATAATTAATTGTATTAATCACAACAAATCTTTAAAGAAAAGGGAGAAAGAAGAGCAATTTTTAGTTTGTCTGAATAACTGTGATTGATTGTGGTAAGTAAATCTGTACGTGTATGTATGTATATATATGCATTTATGTACATGTGTGTTTGTATTCACTTGTGTAATTAAAACAGGAGATTGGAAAATTTTTTGGTACTACTTCCTCACCATTTTCCAATCTCCTGTTTTGATATTATTTTGCAGAAAATATTTCCCAGTATTTTCAACTTTTATGCATATTTCACACAAATAAAATATCTACAAACAAATTTGGGAATACTGGAATTAGGAGATTTGCTTCGAAAGGACACAGCTTGGATTTTAACTGTCTACAGAATGTTGTATGTGTGTGTGTGTGCATGTGGAGGTGCAATGGCCCAGTGGTTAGGGCAGTGGACTTGCAGTTGTAGGATTGTGGTTTTGATTCCCAGACTGGGCGTTGTGTTTATTGAGCGAAAACACCTAAAGCTCCACGAGGCTCAGGCATGGGGTGGTGGCAAACCCTGCTGTACTCTTTCACCACAACTTTCTCTCGCTCTTTCTTCCTGTTTCTGTTGTACTTGTATTTCAAAGGGCCAGCTTTGTCACACTCTGTGTCATGCTGAATCTTCCCGAGAACTACGTTAAGGGTACACGTGTCTGTGGAGTGCTCAGTCACTTGCATGTTAATTTCACAAATTTCAAGAATAAAAGTTTATCCAAAACTGATAAACCATTAAGGAGAAGACAATCTGATTGTCTGCAGACAAGAGAATAGCCGCGGACATGTGTTTCTGCCTTGATAGGTGTCATCATCAGCTTAGCAGTATGCCTAATTATCTTCAACAGACGAGACATAGATACGTAAAAGAAAAAAAAACAAAAAACAAAAAGAACACATTTATGGCCAAGGTGATTTGCATAACTGAAATTAAAATGGGCAAATAGAAATAGGTGAGTGGCCATTGGCATTTCACTTTTTCCTGCCCACTCACCCAGTCCAAACTTCTGTATCACCTGACCTATTCTCACCATCCCCAATATCCCTCAACATCAGGTCTCCACCCATCTTCACCACCATTTCCCTCACTATTGCTCTCTTTGTCTTGCTCTCCTTTCTCTCCCAACGGGGGTATCCCTGTTTCTACTCTACAGCAAGACACCTGTCCCCGTCTCTCAACAAAACAAAGAGAAAGTAAATTAAGGTGGTGCTTCAGCATGGCCGCATTCCTACAAATGAAACCATTCAAAAAATATAAAACGATTGGGTGACTGTGAGTGGAGTGAACTCTGTAGCAAAGATGTAGGTCAAGTGTCTGGCTTGAAAAAGCACTTTCTCTCTCACCAGTCTTGGATGCCTTGGGAAAAAGGAAAAACAAAAATCATTGGTGGGGGTGGGGGTGGCTTCTTGCTTTAAGCTACCAAATGTCAGAGCAACTCAGTGTTTAGTTAGCTCAGCTAATATTAAAAAAAAACAGAAAAATAAAATAGAAATAAATGCACAAAAAAATAAAAGATAAAATAAAATAACATGGTAGTTAACTTAGAGAAGTGCAAGAGATCCTGGTGACAGCTGCCATTTGCTGACCTCTCTTCAGCCATCCACTCCTTTTACCCCAAAACCATGATTGAGGTCACAAGTCAAGTTTTATTGTCACTTTTCTGTTTTGTGTTTTTCAAGTGACATATATTGACTTTTATATAATCTGGTGCAGAAACGTTGTTGTTGTTGTTGTCGTCATCATCATCATCAATTAGAGACTATATTCTAAGGCCAACCGATTTAAAAGTGTGCACTGGGTGCTTTTTGTTTTTTTTTTTGTTTGGTGGCACTGGCACTAGTGAAATGGTTTATGGCACATGTCGAGAGGCACAGAGCATCATAGAGAGACAAGGAACAGGGGGTCACGCTGACAAAGAGATACACAGGGATACAAGGAGATGGTGGTGGTGATGGGGTGTTTTGGAGACCCTCAAAGTACAAGAGAGGAATGGGGACAGGAACAGGTGAAAAGCAGGTAAGTTTGGGAGAGTGTAAGGTGAGCAACAGATGGTTAGAGGGAGGGAGGGGGGCATGATCAGTGGTGACTATCAGATGTGGTGGTGGTGGAAGAGGGGAATGTGAAGGAAATGGGTGTAGGATCAGGGAGGAGGACATGGGAAGTGAGCAGAACAAAAAGTTGGGAGGAGAAGAGCAAGTAATAAAAAGCATACGGGGGAGGGGGTGAGATGACGTAAAGTGGAGGGAGTAGAAATCAGGGGGGGTGTAGCAGTGAGTGTATAATAGAGTGACAAACAAGGGAGTGGAGCGTTACATAAAAATATTTCTATAGTTAATATTTATATTTATGAGTTTAAATAATATAGTTCTATATATGGCGTAATGGTTAAGAGCGTGGGCTATGAATAATAATAATAGTAATGATAACATCGAAAAATACCTTAGAAATCAGAACCCAGGTTCGAAATTTCCCCAAGACACCTGATGAAGGCTGGAGGGTATATCAGCCGAAACGTGTTAACAACAAACAAAATGAGGACAAATATCTGTCAAATGTAAATAATGTAAATAATATTTTGACAGCTTCTATCACTGACTTGTTTCAGTCATTAGGTTGAAACAGCTGTTGGGCTTATTGTAAACTCTTATTTTAATTCCTGATATCGTTTCTTTTCTGTGTAAGTCGGACATTTTTGCATGTAAACATACATTTTTTGTATTAAGTGTATCTAATATTTTTTGTCTATCGACTTGTCTAACTTGCTTCTCATTACATTTACTTCACACATAACATATATGTATATACACACAGACGACAGGCTTCTTTTAGTTTCCATCTACCAAATTTATTCACAAGGCTTTGGTTAACCTGTGGCTATAGTAGAAGACACTTGCCTAAGGTGCCACACAGTGGGACTGAACCCAGGACCATGTAGATGGGAAGCAAGCTTCTTAGCACACAGCCATGCCTGCAGTCTTTATAATTGCATTCCAATTATAAAAATCACGATTATTCAGAGAAATTAATCATAAAAAAAAATGTTATGAAGCTTTAAAAATTGAAATGTTTTGTAATTTAAGCCTATCAAATGCAGCCATTCTTGACATTCCATTCAGCAGACAATGTTATTTGTTTTATGTTCCCATAGAAAC
>NC_068994.1:58520672-58523675 GCF_001194135.2 Octopus bimaculoides | reverse complement strand
GTTTGGAACTTTCTAGTCTGTTGAATGGCAACATAGAGATGCTCATCCCACAAATGGACAGAAGGGTTTCAAAACTTCCAGGGCATTGAGATTGGGTAGGTGTGGGGATTTGAAAAAGTAAGAAGAGAAGGGTCGAGAGAATTTTTGAAAGATTGAAATTTTGAAAAGAAACCCTTTTTTTTTTTTTCATAATTGCAATCTCTATTTTTAGATGTGTTATCAAAAAAAAAAAAAATGACAGTTATAAACAAAATGTTTGGGAGTGGAGGAGAAATGAAATTTTAAAATAAACTGTTTTTTTGGAAGCGAAATTATAATCTCTGATGTTGAAAACATATGAATCTGAAAAAAATTAGGAACAATAGGAAGGGTGGGGTGGTGGTGTGCATATTCAACACGTCCATCAGTATTTCAGTATCATCATCATCCTCTGCAGCGAAGTACTCACTAGGCTTGATGTTGCTTAACTTCGATGATCGGACGAGAACCAGTGCTTTCAACGTGATATCGCCAAGTTATTTTGTATATATAAGTATTTTGCTATGTGCAAGTATTTCAACATACATAAGTATTTTAGTATACGTAAGCATTTGTTATCAAGTATAAGCGATTTATCATTTATAAGTGTTTAAGAATGTATAAGTACTTTATTATGATATAATATAAATATTTTATCATGTCTTTTGACCTCAACTATTAATGTTGCAACAGAAGTGTCGTCGTGACATACTGTATACCAGTTTCCTCCTTCTGTTCCAGAGCTCGAATCTCTACTAAGAATTTTCCCATTTATTCCTTGATGTTTGTCCATATTTTCTTATGCCTGCTTCTCGTTGCCCCTTCTACAGTTCTGAGAAGAATGGTCTTTGCAAGGTCACTGGATCTTGCAGTTATGGCCCTATTGTCTCAGCTTTCTTTTCTTCTCCATTGTAAGAAGAAGTCCTTCATGGCAACCAGTGTGATGGTGCATGGTTTTCACAAACCCATTCATTCATGATGTGGTCCCAATATGAAATACTTAAAATGTTGCAGAAACGTCCCCAATCCCTTTTACTTCCTCTGAATCTCTCTTCCAACGTCCATGGCTCTCAAACAGACAGCAAGATGGAAAGTACCAGTACACACAGCCGTCTCATTCTAGTGATGCTCTTATCTCTCCATATCGATTAGAGTTTAGGGGGTGCAATCATTGTCTGTGTGGTCCTCGTGAGGATTTCAGACCTTCATCCTATACCATTGATAATTGCTGCCTGGTATATTAGAACTGCTGCAATATCTCCAGTTACTGTCTTTGTACAAGTACCAGTTGAGTACTGGGGTCAATGTAATTGACTCAACTTCTTCCCCGAAATTGCTGGCCTTGTGCCAAAATTTGAAACCAATATTTGCGTCAGGAGCTAAAAAAGAAGAATGTCAGGTGATTTAACAATCTTTCTAAATGAAAAACTGTGACTCCATTGCAAAACGTCTGCTGCCCAGGAACAAAATAAGTTCAAACAGACATTCACTGTTTTATCATTATCATTTAACGTCCGTTTTCTATGCTGGCATGGGTCAGATGGTTTGACAGCAGCTGGTAAGGCCTGGGGACAGGGGGTTGCAACAGGGTTCACTCTGTTCCGGTATAGTTTCTATGGCTGGATGCCCTCCCTAACACCAACCATTTTACAGTGTGCTGGACGCATTTTATGTGGCACCAGCCCCAGTGCTTTTTAAGTGGCACCAGCCCAGTGCTTTTTATGTGGCACAATCACCAGTGCTTTTTAGGTGGCCCCATCACCACTATCAATTCTGCTGTGGTAAGATAAATATTTTATCCTGCTTTCATCACCATTTAATGTCCACTTTTCCATGCTTGCTTGGGCCAGAGGAAATTTATTGAGGCACATTCTCTACAGTTGGATACCTTTCTGGTCTCCAACCCTCACCTGCTTCAAAGCCAGGTAACGTTGATGCTCATTTACAACCATCACATGACGTCAAGATAAAGGTACACACACATGTACGATGGGCTTCTTTCAGTTTCCATCTATGAAATCCATTCACAAAGCTTTGGCTGACCCAGGGCTACAGTTGACATTTGCTCAAGGTGCTGCACAGTGGGACTGAACGTGAGATCACATGCTTGGGAAGCAAGCCTCTTACCCACACAGCCTTATCATATATAAGAATTTTATCATGGTTTTGATTCCTTATTGAACCTGACTGGTTTCAGTAAGGTGGCACATTCTGACCTTGAGCAAGTTACTTCACTTCATGTTGCTCTACACCACTTGCCAGAAAATGTGTACCAGTGCCAACAGCTGATATGGATTGCTATCATTGTGCTCTTACTGTATGAACCACAGTGGAAACCTGTAGCATTCAGGCAGATTTGTGTAGACAGAAGTACAATCTACCTAGCTGTACTTAGGTACCACGTGTTACTAACAGTCTGCTTAGCTGTAAACAAGTACCATGAGTTGGGGACAATCCACCAAACTGTAAAATCAGGTGCTGGATACAATCTAGCCATCTGTAAACAAGTACCCCGTGTTAGGTACAGACTACCTGGTCAGCCTGTCTGTACTGCACCACATCTATTCCTCTCCAAAAAACAGCACCTCTATAAGACAAAACTGGGGTCCACCTTATGGTAACCAGATTTCTGAAATGCTCATTTCTAACACAGTTCGTGTTAATTTAACGGTAGGTAGGTACTTGTTAACAGTACATCTATTATGCTCTGTCTCGTAGGGTGGATTCAGAGCGAACGCTTTGGGAGATCGCGTCTAGTCTCTCAAATTAAAGCGAGGAGATTTAAGGCTACGGTGTTCAGGGAGCTAGGCAAATAACTATTGGGGAACACCTGCTACCTTTACGATAGGGGATGCTCACAAAATAGGGGCAGGGGTGCGTTGCATTAGTTTCTTGTATTTCTATCTCAATGTTTACAAAAACTAATCTTGTGGAATATAGCGAACTGAAATCTAAGACTGCCGAGAAAACAACAGAAAAAAAGTG
>NC_068994.1:58517304-58520488 GCF_001194135.2 Octopus bimaculoides | reverse complement strand
ATATATATATATATATATATATATATATATATATACACATAGTAGACAGTGTTGCACACCCTTCACTAAACATTATTCAGTAAACAAACGCTATATGCACATACAGACATACACTGTATTATATATAGACGCCCTATATAAATAAATGTATGTATGTATATACAAACACACCTCCCTAAGCAAGCATCAACAAAGACACGAGAACTGCCCTTACATACAATCTTTTTAAGCAACACCCACAAAATAACGGGTGTCTCTCTCCAGTCGACCCGCTAGAAATAGCAGCTAAATGCCTCTCAAATTAAATGTCACAGTCTTAAAAAAAGAAAAGAAAAAACAAGGAGACAAATAAACAATGTCGCCCCGGGTACACTACGTCTGAATTTGACAAAAACAGAACGAGATAGTCATGGCTATAATGCGTCTGATCATGGGACTGTCCTGGTAGGGATGACATGGGACTAAGCAAGTATGAAGGAACGAGGCTAGAATGTCTGTTAGACGATGTCACAGATTTCTATAAAGAATGTGGTGGTGGTAGTGGTCAATAGGATTGTCCGAAAAAATAGTAACGGTTCTCAAAGGTCATTTCCCGTTTCGTGAGAAAAAGAAAATGAATAATAAACTAAATCCGTTATAATGAACGAAAAGTAAAGCTGCCCTCCGACACTCGATGGCAGGAGGAAATTAACTCGCATTTATGTTTACTAATTTTTGAATAAATTCTCTCTATATATATTTATTATATATAGCATCAACAGACGTGTGTGTAACAGATGTGTATACAAGTTTCTATATATCTATTATATATAGCACCAACAGACGTATGTGTAACAGATGTGTATACAAGTTTAACAGACAAGTATATATATATATAAAACACTATCAGGGTATATATAGATGTAACAGTCGTGTTTATAACAAATCAACTGAAATATGTAACATCCAACAGACTGTATATAGCATTGATTGTGTGTGTGTGTGTATATACTGTTAACAGAGAATACGTATATAACAGCCCAAAATATTGGCGCAAGGCCAGACATTTTAGGAGAAGAGGAGAAATGAATGAAATGTGTCAGTACTTGACCGGTTCTTTATTTTATTGATCCCAAAGTGATGAAAGACAAAGTCGACACTGACGGGATCTGAATTCGGAATATAAAGCGACGATTAACAATAATAACAATAACTATTTCATACGTAAAACACGGGGAGGAGTTGATTTATTGTGGTGCCTTATTGTATCAACCCAAGAACGATGAAAGACAAAGTTAATGATTTCTTACGTAACAACTGTGATAATAATAGTAATTTATGTGAGAGTAATTTCAAATAGTAACATATGACTAGGAACACTCGGGGCAGACAGGTGCCGACAATTTGTAGCGAAGCTAGATTTGGTTAATAGGAATTGATCCAGTATATGACTGATAGTTTCTCCAATAATAAATAGGAATAACAAAAACAACAATAATACAGGCAAAGACATTTTACAAGATTAGAACATAATAATAATAGTAATAGTAATAATAATTAATAATAATAATAGTAATAATACCTTTCAGCTTGTATTTAGCGAGGCAGGACAAAGTTGAATTTGTGGTGAGGAAAAGATAGAATAGATCTGGAAAGAACTACAAAGAAAGGAGAAGAATAAACGGTCGGTCGGTGTATTTGTTGATGTCGACAGGTCCAGAAGCGGCAGTCGTTGATTAATCCTCTCATATCAGCTTTTATCAGTCTTGTGATCAAAAGACAACCGTGACCATCCAGTTTTGTATTGTTGGTCATAACGACGACGACGACGATGATGATGATGTACAGATAATCATCATGTTGATGGCGGTGATGATGATGCAGTTCTAGCAGAATTATTATTATTATTATTGCTCTAGTTGTTGTTAAGCTCCAGATACATGATTATTAAACAAGCCCTTCTCAAGCACCCCACATACAACAACCACCATTATCACTACAGCTATCACCCATGTCCTCCTCGTTGTCGCAGGTTCAAAGTTCACACGTCGAGTCATTCTTTTTTTGGTGGTGGTGGAGGTAGGAGTGAGGTGGGGGTCCATGACCGATGCTGTGGGTTTTTGTCTGTTGCCCCCCTCTTTTCTTTCCTGTGATAACGGGGGGTGGGGGAGGAGGAGAAAAGAAGGGGAGGGAAGGTGTTGGTGCCCTTCACATTCTCCTCTTTATTTCCATGGTTCTTGTGGTTTCACTGCGTGGGTTGCGATGGTGGTGACGGCGGCGGTAGCAATGGTGGTGGTGGTGGTGGCGATGACATTGCTGAGGTCTTGGTTAAGTTCTAAATGGACTCGAACAACAACAACAACAGCAGGACAAGAAAATGCGAAGAAATAAACAAGGGGGAAAAAAAAATTAGACAAGGACAGAGAGTAATGAAACAAGAACAATAACAACAACAATCACAGCAATATGAACAAGGTAAATGAAGAGGTAGATTATAATGACGATGATGATGATGATGATGATGATGATGGTGATGGTGATGCTGTTGATGTTATTCAAGCGAAACGATGTTAAAGAATACCACAAACAACGACGACGACGACGTATTGCAACAAAGCACTGGAAAGATGGGCGGTGATGGATCAAAAACGTCCCCGCTCTAATAAGTACCCGACCTTGTTTAGCGAGTACAAAGCCAAACTAAAATGTAAGGAAATGAGTAAAATAAGACAACAAACTAGTCTGTTGTTGAGGATAGGTGAGTTTTGATGATTGTAGAAGGGCCATTTCTTTGGAAGAATAAAAGAAACGCGTGTTGGAAGGCTATTTATGACCAGGAAGACACTGCTCATTTCTCCCAAGTATCATCTTAATCCGAAAACGCTAGCAGAAGTTCATATTTCACGGAAAACGAACTTTCGATTTTTTAACATTTATTTATTGTCGAAAATAAATATGCTAGTGTCCACTTCACTGTTAGGTGTTCATGCAGCCAGAGTTACTGCGTAATTTTCCTGCCTGCTGGCAACGTATTTCCATTTTCTAGGCTGTTTTCACGGCTGTCCCGCGTTCGAAATTTACTTTATTTTCTGTAAAACATCAACTCACTCAACGCTTCTAAGTTTGTTTATAACACATGATCTCTCTCTCTCTCATATATACATATATATATATAAATATATATATATATATATATATATATATA
>NC_068994.1:58509989-58515781 GCF_001194135.2 Octopus bimaculoides | reverse complement strand
ATATATATATATATATATATATATATATATATATATATATATATATATAGATAGATAGATACCGTCTAAGAATCCTTTGTCAGGAAAAAATACAATGCACTCTTATATGTCAGTAGAGTAGGTATATTAATCGAAGTTTACAGTACGATATATCCATTACGGTTGATCTCACCAATCGGTTTTGCCTTAGGGATTCATCATAGTGTTATTTAATCCGATTATGTAACTCTGCGTAGTGTTACATAACCGTACTGTTACCTAACACACCGTTGAACCCCTAATGCGAATTGGTAAGACCATCCGAGTGGAGGCGCAATGGCCCAGTGGTTAGGGCAGCAGACTCGCGGTCGTAGGATCGCGGTTTCGATTCCCAAACCGGGTGTTGTGAGTGTTTATTGAGCGAAAACACCTAAAGTTCCACATAGCTCCGGCAGGGGATGGTGGCGAATCCTGCTGTACTCTTTCACCGCAACTTTCTTTCGCTCTTTCTTCCTGTTTCTGTCACACTGTGTCACGCTGAATCTCCCTATATATATATATGTGTGTGTGGAGAGAGAGAGAGAGAGAATTTGTATGATAAGATACATAGAACTCGATAGATAAGCATGTACTTGTATTACTTTAATCAGTAGAAGTTACAAAGTGATCTATGGGCCAAGAGGTTTTGTACAAAGCACGATAAGTTTGATAAATGCTATACGCGAATCTTTCGGCCACTGAATCACTGTGGTGTTTGCCGATGTAATTACTAATGATTATAATTCCTTCAAAGTTTGACAGAAGGCCAGCAATTGTATAGTGGGAGGAGTCAGTCGATTACATCGATTATGCTTCTTATTTTATCGACCCTGAAAGATGACAGGAAAAGTCGGCCTCAGTGGGATTCGAACTAAGAGCGTAATGGAATTTTTGGGGTATTATTCACCATTACACGCGTTTCATTTGCTAATAGGAATCACAAAGTTTTCACACGTTAGATGGTCATGTAAGCAATTTTCTATTTGAAATTCGTCAGACAGAGAAATTAAATCATACGGAATGTCTTCCCTGGGCTAAATAACACTAACAACTCAGACTTTGCCTTTTCTTGAGAAAGATTGTGTACAGACTTTTGCAGTCACGGCTATAAATGAACAATGCGCGCGTTCGTGTGGTGTTTCATTTGCATTATAATTCACCCTTGTCACGTATGTTGTTATCACCAATTAAATAATATTAGTTTATGACGCCAATTTTTGCCTGAACGCACTTGAATCTCAATATTCTTTTTCTCACTAAGCAATATTCGCTGTACAGAGAAAAGCCCCCCACCCTCTCTCTCCCTCTGTGCTTATTGACGTTTTGTTCTCACAGCAATCATGTGTTACGAATTATTTTGCTCGCTTTTCCTTCTTGATAACTGTTAACTTCTACCTGGGCATAGCCTCAAACAGAATTCCTAACCGTAAATTTCAATAGATCTACTCGACTTTAACGACGACTATTTGTCTTGCTTTTATTCTTTTATCCGTTTGTTTGTTTCAGTCATTTTGACTGCGGCCACGCTGGAACACCATTCATTTAACTTCAGATCACAGATTACTCCACTGATAAAAAAAAAAAAAAAAAAAAAAATAAGGATGATATCTAGGTACATTGGCCATAAGATTTCTCCAAAATAAGTTATCTAACTGATATATCAATGTACATTTTCACATATATGTATAAACCGTCCTAAATTAATATATCTAGAAAATTCCGTCCTTGAATTTCTTTGACCTGTTTTCTCAATTCCCATGCTACAGATTTTCTGTTGATTTATAAATAATATGATTCTCTGTTGGTAAGTCAATTTAATCACCATCACAGGTGGACAGTCGAAATAAATAAATAAGCAAAATCCTTTCACTTTTATAATATTCTCTAACCAATCCTCCGAGGTCAACTTTGCATTTCGTCCTTTCGGGGTCGATAAATTAAGTACCAGTTGCGTACTGGGGTCAATCTAATCGACTGGCCCACTCCCCCAAAATTTCGGGCCTTGTGCCTTGAGTAGATATTCATCGCGTACAGTGTTCCTAGTCAATTTAATCACCGTCGCAGGTGGACAGTCGGAATAAATAAATAGACAAAATCCTTTCACTTTTATAATATTCTCTAACTAAGTAATAATACACAATTACAACATATAAATAAATAAAAATCAAAAAATGTGAAAACCACTAAAAAATATTCTCTAATGCCAATATACGACCATGTAGATTAAAAAAGTATGGAAGACCCTACAAACAAAAAAAAATGTACATACAACGAACTATAGAAAAAAAAAACCCTTGTGTGTGTGTGTGTGTGTGTGTGTGTGTGTGTGTGCACGCGTTCACGTATACGTGCGGCGTGATATGGACCATAATGCGCAAATAAAATTGAGGACATTTTTTACCAATGCGTGCAGCATCATACAGCTACACCATTACAACAACTAGGAAGGAAAATTCCAGCATCTCCCTGCAGTAACCAAATCGTCACGTGATCCATGTGTGACCTTTGTTAGTGTTCAGGTGTATGCTCGTGTGTGCGTGAAAAAGCCCGTATGTTCACATGTGCATAACTGTGAATGTAGCTTCGAAACAAGTCAACTCCGTTGCAAGGGAAACAACTCTGTTGCAAGGGAAACAACTCTGTAATTAAACATCTAAAATTAACTTCCTTTTATCTGCAAATACCCGTGATTTTTATTTTAAACTTTAAAATAAAAATCACTTTAAAATTTGAAGAATGTGCTACACTCTTTATCGAACCCAGAATACAACGAAAATGCGAAAATATTCTAGCAAGCAATGGCAATTAATCCAAGGAATTGCAGAATCAGATTTATGCTCGTATGATGAAACTACCTCTCATCGTCTAACTCGGAGCCTTTGTGCTGTACCTACACACACACGCGCGCGCATATGCGATGGGCTTTTTTAAGTTTCCGTCTACCATATTCATTCACAAGAGTGAGGCTATCGTAGAAGACACTTGCCCAAGGTGCCACGCAGTAGGACTGAACTCGAAATTGTGTGGTTGGGGTACAAACCTCCCACCATACAGTCACGCCTGCGCCAATATATAGCTATACGTCTATTCTAATTATTCCTTCATTTCACGAAACGTTGTCGCTAACACTCTTTGACCAATGTCCATAAAATGACAACTCACTGTAACCTGCTGTCTACAATCTTAGAATTTCTAGATTTTTTCTGCTACTGTCACAGTTTTCAAGGTTTTGAATTTTATTCCAGTCGAGAGCCGCAGAGACATTGGTGTCCATTCCCATAGTAACAACCCCAGGCGTTGTCTGCTTAAAATCGCTACAGCCACTACGTGTAATTTCTTCACCTATTTTCTTTGACGAATTTTTAAATTTTCGCTACAAAAATGTGTTAATTGTTTACCTGAACCGGACTATTATTACAGTATAACGTACAATTTATTTTCTTTTTCGGTATTTTTCGCAAAAAATATTTCTCCGAGAATTTTTCCGTTTCAAATTGTCCGAACGTTTTACATTATTTTATCGGACAGAAACAATTATGCGTCTTTTCTGTTGCTGTCACATTCTTGAAATTTTAAATTAAGTGAAACTTTTCAAAATTTGGTATATTGATGTAATTTTTCACGCTGAATTTCCCTTTGTTATTGACTTGTTCCAGAAAAAAACTTAGAAAAGTGTTCACTGAAAATTTGTCACTAATTTATTAACCCCAGGCCACCCACTGGTCAGTCTGACCCTAAACCCTAACTGTAACCCTAAATCACAACTCTAAACTCTAACTCTTACCCTAAATCCCAATCCTAAACCCTAAACTTTTGTTTTTTGAATTTTTTTTTTGAATTTTTCGCAAAAAAAATCATTGAGGATTTTTTCTTTCCATATCACCTTCTAAAAAAAGCATAAGATATTAGAGCCATAGACCGTAGCGGTATGTTGGATCACTGCTAAATGTAAAGGGAGAAGTCAGCCTGGTGCCATCTTCAGGTTATACTTCGTAAGAATATTGCCCAAGATTACATGTTCCAGGAGGTAGTGATTGGAGTAAAATCGAACTTACATTGAATAAAGTGAGTTAAAAATTAATATCGATAGTTTCGGTTTATATTATGTGATCGATAAATTCACGGCTGAACAAGAATTCAGACCTAAAAGATGAATTTATTCTACGGCTTTATTTGATAAAACGGTACAGAGACGTTCGAGTAGACGTGGATAAGTTTTATGAGGAAGCGGGCCGCATGAGACATGGCTCGACATCAGATGAACCGCGCCACTTAAAACAGTCAAGATAATTTTTCGTTAGGCCCGCAATTTGCTCATGAATGGGTTTAGAGGAATTTAGAAAACATAATAGTCTTCCAGCGTTAGTGTCTGCCATCATCAGCTTCGTTACTCATTCATTATAGTCACTATAGAGTTACCCCCCTTATTGCATTTCTAACTCTGTCCAGGAATCTTGTAGCGGGTCCTGACCCACCGTGGTTGTAGTTTCTTCATTGACCGGTGCCCCCCCCCCCTTTTTTCTGGAAGATGATTACAGACGTATTAGAGTAGCCGGTAATTGTTCAGTTTAGTAATATTAAAAAAGTAAATAAAAATTAAGGTGGATATAACTAGTAAAGGGACATAACATAACTCAACATAAATGCTGGACACTAATTTAGTTTGGAATTGATCAGAATGGCCCGTGGAAGACCAGTGGGGCCGCAATTCATTATTCCTGAAATTGAAATCCTCAACCGTGAATCAATCTGGGATAATCACCCAATTAGCCGAACCATGAGACAAGATTCTTCAGTGGTTGGCACGGCGTCGACTAATTATGAATTTATACACGTGCCAAAATTGTAATTCGCTATATTGTCATTCTATAGTATTTAAGTTGACTTGTCTTTTTTACTAATTATCTCTCCCTTAATTTTTATTTACTTTTTTAATATCCCTAAACTGACCGCTTACCCTGTTGTTGTGGAGCACTGTTGACGAGTTCGATCTATACTTATACTTTTGACTTCACAGTGGGACGTTTTCTTCAGCAAGTCGCCTTTGTTACCCAGAGCGATGTTATTAAAAAGAAGTCAAGTTTCCATTCGCAAGTGGTGCCCGTTGGCCCCGACCATAGTGGTACACCATTTCTAACTTATTTCGCGATTAATCCCTGAGCTGCCGCCAATAACGCGGAGGAACGAATGTTTAAATACTCTTCATTGATGGACAGATTTCATTCCTGCGTTGTCTCTGATCAGACCATAGCCGTCCATGGCCCCTGGGCCGCCTCTTTTCTTTATCAAATTAGGATGAAGGCACCGTATTCATTGAGGAATGATTACTGTAAGGAAGAATGGCTGATGTAGTGAATATTTATGGTTGTTCTTTGTGGCAACACTTTTATCTTTGCAGTGGAGACGAGACAATTTTTTTTTTTACTTCAAAGGTTTTTTTTATCCAAATTTTTTCAAATTATATATATAGATATTTGGCGTTTGTTAAGGAAAAATTATTAAGTGGGATTTTCTGCCCTGGTCATATCAAGCAGACATTCCCACTATGTCCATCTGGGTATTATCTACATTATTCAATGTGTCCTATTTTTTTAAAATACAGTGAGGTGCTAATGGAAGGAGATTTAGCTATTATCTTGTAGATCTAACAATTACCCATAAGTGTAGGTGTTATTCACATCCTTAGTCAAGTTTTGTTGACGACTCTAATTTTCCTTTATGGTAGGATATTGCAAACACCTGTTTTTATTAGTTTTATATATATATATATATAT
>NC_068994.1:58508209-58509239 GCF_001194135.2 Octopus bimaculoides | reverse complement strand
ACACACACACACACACACACACACACACACACACACACACACACACACACAGTGGGCTTCTTTCAGTTTCCTTGTATCAAATTCACCTAAAAGGATTTGGTTGGCCTGGAGCTATGATAGCAGGCTCTTGCTCAAGGTGCCATGCAGTGGGATGGAACCTGAAATGATAGCACAACCAAACTGAATATTTCAAGACCTGTATGGTTCTCTAAAGCCAAATCTTTTAAAACATTGCTATAATTTTGATGTGAGGTTTGGTTGTACAAACAGGATGACTAGAACTCAAAACGTGAGTAGAAATATCTACTTTTGAATTTTTTAACTTGTTAAGAGTCATACATGGAACGTTCGGCCCCTGAGTCACTTTCTAACATCTGCCAATGAAAAATAGCTGCAAACATGAAAAACTTGCTCTCTTACGTGGATTGGAGGACCACATTCCATTTGTGCCAAAAATGGAAGTGAAACAAGTGAAACATTGCCCTTCAAATCATCTCCAAAGGCAGAAACTGTGACCAACATCTGACTCGGATTGTCACGACTTGTCCAACCCGATGATGATGATGACGACGATGATGTTGATTGTGTTCAGGTGTTTGTAAGTTTATCCACCTGTATCAACACACCCATTTTCTCGTTAATAGATTTTCTATTTAGTTTGAGACAAAAACAACGACGACGACGACAACAATAGCATCGTCAACGAGAACAAAGACATCTTTCAATAATCGACCGCTGCCGCAACTGAGTGTTTCGCTGTTTCTATTGTTTAGCTTGGCTGTTCTAGAAACGTCCAAGAAGAAAGACACAACTGTGAAATAAAGCCAGTGTTCATATATGCGTCTGTATGTTTGAGAGTGTATAAACGTGTGAGTGCGTATCTCTTTGTATGTGTTTATTTACGTATATTTGTACATAAACACAGGCACGCATGTATATATATCGAGTTAGCCTTTGCTCTTTTCTCTCTCTTTTTCTGTCTGTTTGTCTGTTGCACACACACACACACACACACACATTTATATATATA
>NC_068994.1:58507394-58507949 GCF_001194135.2 Octopus bimaculoides | reverse complement strand
TATATATAGTTGCTTTCTTCGTTTAACGTCCGTTTTCCATGCTGGCATGGGTTGGATGGTTTGACTGAGGAGTGGCAAGCCAGGAGGCCGCACCAGGCTTGAGTCTGATCTGGCAATGTTTCTACAGCTGGATGCCCTTCCTTATGCCAACCACTCCGAGAATGTAGTGGGTGCTTTTTATGTGCCACTGGCACAGTGACCAGAGGGGGCTGACATCGACCACGGATCGGATGGTGCTTTTTGTGTGCCACCAGTATGGGGAGAACAACCAGGCGGCTCTGGCAGCGACCCACGCATGAATGGTGCTTATTGCATACCACCAGCACTGGTAACGGCCACAACTACAATCTCCTCCTCCTCCACCTCCTTCCCACCTTCCTCATTCTCATTTCCCACCCCTTCCACCACCATCACCACTACTATTATCAGCCTAACCTTCACTCTTGCTGCTCTTTCCAATCATTTAATGTAATCAGCCCATCCTATCAATAACTGCCGCCACCGCCACCGCCACCACCAGCACCAGCAGCAGCAGCAGCAGCAGCACCACCACCA
>NC_068994.1:58504588-58506729 GCF_001194135.2 Octopus bimaculoides | reverse complement strand
TCTCTCTCTCTCTCTCTCTCTCTCTCTCTCTCTCTCTCTCCACACACAATGTTGGTCAGCTGGACTTGTCCCTATCCATCCAGTTGTTCTTGCTGTCCAGTAATAATGGAAATCAAAAGACAGAACATTTAGCCAGGAACAAAACTGGGTCACACACTAAATACGTGTTTGATATTTGTCTTTTGCTCTTTGGCACCTGTCATGTAGAATACTAATTAATTTGGTCATAAAAATTTATGTTAATGTATGGCCATAGAAAATGTAATCATTAATTAATTATCCAATTAACATTTTATTAACATTAATTATATGTAACATTGAGATTTCCATATAGATTAATAGGCACTGATGTATGGTAAATAAATATCTGTAAACTGAATAAAATTGGGCATAAATTAGTTCTTTGTATAACTGTATAATCATACCATCAGTATACATGTCTGACAGAACAGTTATTTCGTGTCTGTCTATATGTCTATGAAATTTCCCAGGATGCTATTCTGCAGCAAATTGGTTTCTAGACAAAATGCATTCACTGCAGTGGTTCACTTCGTTCCAAGATGATCCAAATACATGGTATTGACAAGCCATAATAATGGTCAAGTATCGATATCTACCCTTCTCGGTGGTTCCGAGGCGAGTTGTCTCACCTGATCTATGACATTCAGGTGTTCTCTAACACTCGTTGTCATTTGGGGAGCTTTACCCAGATGCTACCTCGCTGTGAATTTGGTGTTTAAACAGAACACGCAATGATGACGATGATGATGATGATGTATGTGTAACTGATGATATTCCATCTTTGAACTTCTCTGCATTAAGGTCTGAAATGTAAGATCTTCTCGACCCTGATGATGGAGGCTGGTTTCATCCAGTGTTAATTGCATCCATGCAACAACATCTACCAATATTATTATCTATCTCTGAGCCCCTAGAAACAGCTGTTGGACTTATAACACCTTTCTTCAACCCTTTTAATTTTCTCTGTTGTTTGTACTCTGTGAAAATTAGACCTATTAATATAAATATTGACATATCCATACTTAAATATTCATCCTTTGAAAGTCTCCACTTTCTCTTGTTTTGCATGTATATATAAACAGGGTGATTCAAAAGTCACCATACACAGGAAATTTTCTTTTTTTTTATAAGAAACAGTTTTTTTTTATTTAACTGTTTCTTATAAAAAAAAACAAATTGTTCTTATGTATGGCGACTTTTGAATCACCCTGTATATATACATATTTTCTATTTCATACCCAAACTAGTATAAAAAGCTTGACAATTATGGTGTTAGTTTAGTGCTTCAACTGAGAGGGTAACTTAACGTTTTGGGTGTTAGTCCTTCATCAGGAGAAAAGCAAGAAAGAGAAAAATCATTGGTTGGTGGGGACAAAGAGAAATAGTATATAAAAATTGTAGGAAGAATGCAGGAGGGAGGCAAGGGGTTAGAAACCAGGTGGGGATTTTGTTTTGTGAGAGAGTTAACAAGGGAGGAAGTGCATGTGTGCATCAGCGCATGTGTGCATCTGTGTCAGAAAGGGGCAGAAAGGAGAGCATTGAATGTATGTATTAGTGTGAAGAAAGAGAGAGAGACAGAGAGATCGTTATTTTATACCTGCTTTCCATGCTGATGTGTCATAGATGGATTTTTAGGGCTTGGGGCAGCCCTTCTTCCAGTTTACCCCTTAGCTAAATGTACAGCCATTTCTTTCACGTAACATTCTCAGGAAATGCAAGAAATGCATTGGTTTTCACACACTCATTGTTTTACGACAAAATATATTGATCAGCGATGGAATCTTTGCTCTCTGTCTTACCTGTAACTGTTGCAATGAGACATAGGTGTATACTTGAGTAACTTTACTCCAGCAAATAACTCGAGACTTGGGTGTAGAAGATAAAACATCATATATGCTATATACATAACAATCACCTGTGTAGGTGTGTGTGTGTGTGTGTGTGTGTGTGTGTGTGTATGTATGCCACTTAATCCAGCTTGTTCTATTTTGAGTAACTAGGCAAACCCCCCCCCAAAAAAAAATCACCACTCCTATTTCACAGCTGAATGATTATTAATAGAGAAAGTCAAGATTCTGTAAAATGTTCATGCAGGTGTGTGTGTATGTATGTATATATCT
>NC_068994.1:58487924-58503937 GCF_001194135.2 Octopus bimaculoides | reverse complement strand
TGTGTGTGTGTGTGTGTGTGTGTGTGTGTATATATATATATATATATATAAAATATGAATCTTGCAGAAGCCTGTCCTATCTATAAATATTTATGGGTTTTGTTAAGTTTACAATAGTTTGAAAACGCTTTGTTATGTGTGTCTTTATGTATCAGACCTAAAGAATTTCTCAAACAAATACAAATAAAAAAAAAAAGCAGAATGTGAAAGTCTTTTGGTGCTGTTATGTGGGAGGGGGAAGCAAAAGAGAAACAGAATAAGAATTCACACACATACACAGACACAGAGGCTCTTGAATACACACACACGCATATGTATGTATGTATGTATGTATGTATGTGCGTATATATGTATGTGTGTATGTATCATCTATTAGGATCAGAATACTCTGAGTATCTGTTGTAAGAGACCAGGGTTATTTACACATAACAGCACCACAAGACTTGCACATTCAGTTTTTCTTTTTTATTGGTATTTGTTTGAGAAATTCTTTAGGTCTGATACATAAAGACACACATAACAAAGGTTTTCAAACTATTGTAAACTTAACAAAACACATAAATATTTATAGACAGGACAGGCTTCTGCAAGTTTCATATTTTCTATATATAGCAAATTGATTTGGGTGCACATTATAGAAAGTTTTATGGGCTCCGATGGCTTCTGGGTGAGAAGATTTAGACCTCCATTGGTCAGTTCATGTGATGTGTTTCAGCCAGTTAGGGATAGCAGTTCTTTCATTACATACTCCAGCAGGGATTATAGACCCTGAAATTGCATAAGGGCCAGCTACCAAATAAAGTAGGACTAATGGGGCTTCCTTAGCCTTCATCAAATGCAATCAAGTTATTTAGTAAAGAGTATATTAAGCCTCCTTTCCTTAATTATTTTCCTTTTTTGATTTGTCCATTTTTAAGATTATATTTTGCCATATTTTTGTGAATATTGTATAATAGTTATATTTTTGTGGTGATGGGTGGAATAAGGATCATGATATTTTTATGCATTTCTAGTAGCTGGACCCAGGCAAGCTGAACCCCAGGCAAGCTGGACTCCAGGCAAAATTGACCTGAGGCAAGCTAGTCTCCAGGCAAGCTGGACCCCAGGCAAGCTGGACCCCAGGTAAGATGGATCCCAGGTAAGCTGTACCTCAGGCAAGGTGGATTCCAGGCAAGCTGGACCCAAGCAAGCTGGACCCCAGGCAAGCTGGACCCCAGGCAAGCTGAACTTCGGTGTATAGACGTTGACGGTCATTGAAATTACCTTGTTTTTGTCATGCCCTCCTAGCACATGGCACCCCGGGTGACTGCCCGAGTTGCCAGTACCTAGCGCCATCCCTGCTAACCACTCTGTCTTGCTTGTTTCTCCCTTTTTCCTTTGGTTCATCTGAAACAGTTACCTTGTTGTCTCCTACTCACACCACTCACCATTCTTTGATCTCTTTACAGCATTCTTTGATTTCTTCCTCTTCTTTTTCTCTTTGATGCCAGGAAAGACAACAACAACAACAACAACAACAACAACAACAGAAACCACCTTATTAAATATTTTTATTAATATTTTACAATTTTCAGTAGATAACTACAATTGTCTATAGTAGTAGTAGTAGTAGTAGCAGTAGTAGTAGTAGTAGTACTAGTAGTAGTAGTAATAAGAATAGTTGTTGCAGTGATAGCAGTTATTTATTTCTTTATATTATTATCAATAATGATGATGACGATGACGACAACAACAACAACAACAATAATAATAATAATAATAATGGAGTGTTTCAAATTTTGGCCGAAGACCAGTAGTTGGGGAGGGATTAGTTGAGTTAGTTGAGTTAGTTGATTAGATCGGTCTTGTCTGGTACTTTTATTTCATTGACCTCCAAAAGGATGAAAGGCAAAGTTGACCCCAGCAGAATTTGAACTCAGAACCTAGCAGCAGACGAAATACCGCTAAGCATTTCACCCGGCGTGCTAACGACTCTGGCAGCTTGATGCCTTAAATAATAATAATAATTTCTAATATATGCATAAGGCCACAGATATTTGTGTATGTGTAAAGAACACGGATGATTTAATCGTCCCCCAGTGTATGACTGGTACTTATTTTATCAACCTTAGAAGACCAAAAAGTAAAAGTGTACCTCAGTAGAATCTGAACTAAAAACGTAAGGGGACGAAACTAGATACCAGGCATTCTGCCTGGTGTTCTTCTGTATATGCCATTGACTGCTTTCAACAACAACAACAACAATAACAATAATACTAATAATAATGATAATAATAATAATAATCCTTTCTATTAATGGCAGAAGGACTGAAATTTTGCGGGAGGGGACTAGTTGATTACATCGACCCCAGAATTTCACTGGTACTTAATTTATGAACCCTGAAAGGATGAAAGGCAAAGTCGACCTTGGCAGAAATTGAACTCAGAACATAGCAACAGGTGAAATACTGCTAAGCATTTCATCCAGCATCTTAACGATTCTGCCAACTCACCCCCTTCATAACAACAATAATAATAATAATAATAATAATAATAATAATAATAATAATAATAATAATAATAATGCTCCTAAAATTTGTTGGGATAGGGCTAGTCATTTACACTGACCCCTGTTCTCAACAGGTACTTATTTTATCGACTCCAAAAGGATGAAAGGTAAAGTCAATCACAGCAGAATTTGAACTCAGAACATAACCCGAGAAAAAATGCCACTAAGTATTTTGTTCGGCGTGCTAACGATTCTGCCAGCTAACGATTCTGTCAGCAAACGATTCCTGCCAGCTAACGATTCTGCCAGCTAATGGTTCTGTCAGCTAACGATTCTGCCAGCTAACGATTCTGCCAGCTAAAATAATAAAAACAATAAAAAATTTTGTACAATTAAAATTTTTTCATATTGATTCTTTAAACCACTAATGGTGTGACATGGTGTGACATGTGACATAGTGTGACTTGTGACATATTCTTCTACTAAAAGTGGAGAAATATGTATTGTGAAGTTCATGCCTTTCCCAGGAGCAGTTGTAATGTTAAATAATGTGGAATATTTCCAGGCCAGAGCTGAAATCAGTTATTCTTTCTACTTCTAAAGAATGGTAACTTCCAATAATAATAATAATTTCTAAGGCACAAGGTTAGCAATTTTTTAGGGGAGGGGTTTAGTAAATACCACCAACTCCAGTATTTAACTGGTACTTTATTCTATTGGCCCCAAAAGTTAATGAAAGGCAAATGTGACATTAGTGGGGTTTGAACTCAAACTGAGCTACAGGAAATACTGCAAAGTATTTGCTCTGATGCTCTACCGATTCTGGCAATCCACAGCCCTGATGATGATTGATGATGATGATGATGATGATGATAATAATGGTTTCAAATTTTGGTACAAAGCCAGTAGTTTTGGAGGAAAGGTTAACTCAGTTACATTGACCCCAGTATTTGACTGGTACTTATTGTATGAATCTTGGAAAGGTGAAAGGCTAAGTTGACCTCTGCAGAATTTGAAACCAGAACGTAAAGACAAATGATAATAATTCTGCCAGCTTTCTGCCTTGATGGTGATGATGATGATGATGATGATGATGATGATGATGATGATGATGATGATGATGATAAAGATTTTCTGATTTAGGCACAAAACCAGCAACATTGAGGGGTGGGATCAGCTGGGTCCATGAACCTTGTAATTTGATTCTATTGACCCTCCCAGAGGAATGAGCAGCAAAATTGACCTCCACAGGATTTGAACAAAGAATGAGCTGAAACAAATACTACAAAGCAGGTTTTCCAGCTCTCAAATGATGGAGGAGCACAAAGCTAGATATTCTGGGAGAGGCACCCAGTTAATTTAATAGATATCCCTTCCCCACCTGCACGACTATTCCAGGACTATTTACAGAATGTGCAGAACAGAAAAAGAGAAAATGCAAAAATGTGGAAAAGAGGAAATAAAAGTTTGAAGGAAAGACGCTTCTTTTAGTGCTTTACAAAAACACAAAACAAGAAAGGATTACAATAAGGAGTAAAAAATCTAAGGACCAAATCTTGAAAACTTTTATCTCAAGCTGGAAATAAGTGTAGTGGAGAAAGCATGTCTACTAGATTCATCAAGAATTATGGAAAAGGTCTTGAGTACATTGTAAGAACAGATAGGAAGAGCAGATGAATCTCTTTTGGTACAAGATACTCCTCATCCAGACCATGAGCTGTGGTTTGATAGGAAGTATAATCAAATTGGATGAAACACGAATTCTTTGAAATAATAGAATGTAATAATGGCTTCCAGGTTTGGCACAAGGCCAGCAATTTCAGAGCAGAGCTAAGTCATTTACGCAGACTCCAGTGCTCAACTGGTAATTATTTTATTGACCCAAAAGGATGAAAGGCAAAGTCCACCTTGGTAGGATTTGAACTCAGAATGTAAAGGTGGATGAAACGCCACAAAGCATTGTGTTAACCGTTCTGCTAGCTTGTCACCTTCCAAGAATATATCGTTGCTAATCATAAATAACACCAATAGTAAAAAGTCCAACTTGTAATTATTTCAGGTCTGGGCAAGAACTTGGAACGGCTCATATAAAACAAGGCAACAACAATGTAAATAATAATAATAATAATAATAATAATAATAATAATAATAATAATAATAATAATAATAATGATAATAATAATAATCATAATATTGGGCATATTGTTTTTAATTCTAATAGTAGATGATATTAGAAGAATATATATTTAGTTTTTGGCAAAGCAGAAATTTTAGATTTATATAAAGAAGATTATGTTGGTGACATTTCTGCTTTGACCATAATTGTTAAAAACAGGAACAAAACTGGGTCACTTAAGTGCATGATGATGATGGTGATGATGGTGATGATGATGGTGATGATGATGGTGATGATGATGGTGATGATACCATCACGAAGGTACAAGCTTAAAAAGAAAGGGGATGACAGAGTAAATTGGTCCCTAGAAGGTGACTGGAAGTTATTTCATTAATTCCAGAATGATGAAAGGGAAAAATCACCATTCTTACTTTGAATCCAATAAAACTATTGCCATGTTCTGTTTTTGCTTTGGCCACCAAAACCAATAAGACTTACATCAGAGTACAGTACAGTACTATGTATCGTATAATACTACAGCATCACATACAAGCCTAGTATATATATTTTGCCATCAAAGTACACTATACACCATTGACTAAATGGTTTATATTAGAGTACAGAGTACAGCATTGTATATGTTGTGCTTCATCATCATCGTCACTACCACCATCAGCAATGGAGACACACACACACACACACACACACTCACATATGTCTGTTAGAAAGCATAAACATAATTACAAATTTCTTTAGCATCAGTTCCATTCACGAAAGCACTTTTAAAACTATTTTTCTATCACATTGGCAGGAAGATTTACCCATAATACAGGTGGTAGGATAGAGGTGGAAGGGTAGTAGGGTAGGTTGGAGGCAAATGGCACTGGTTATTTGGAATGCCTTGCAACAAACCGACCCCTTACAGTTGTGTTGAGCTGAGATTCAGAAATATGAAGAAATAGTTCCACCAAATACCTAGGTCGGTTTCAGTGTCACATTACATCACCATCATCATCATGATTGTAATTATCATCACCCAGCAGCAGCAGCAGCAGCAGAGAGAATCCCTGCAAAGTTCCTCCCCATTCTTACTATTAGCTGTCTTTCTGTGTGTGTATGTGGCACACACATACACATACATGCATGCGCATGTGTAGGAGTGTGTTGATATGCATAATGTTGTGTGAATTAGAAGAACTGAAGTAATTTGAATCTTGTAATGCTCGGCTGTGGCTGAAGACATTCTTCCTATGCCTTTGATGTGCAGAAAAAAAAAAAGTGTGGAGTCTTCTGATTAACAATTTGCTAACTTCTTTATATATATATATTGTGTGTGTGTGTTACACATATGAAGAGTGATTCAGAAGGACCTGAAGAATTTAAATGACGTGTAATTTGTCTTAGAATTTTGTTATTCTAGATTTTTGATATTATCTTTGCAATTTTCTTATGAATATCCTTTGAAATTCATACTCGTATAATGCCAACATCTTCGGTACAACATAACCTGATGAAATGGTGTTTTTATACAAATTCACAGGAAGTTAACTAATATGTAATGTTACAGACTTTATATTTTGGAGTAAACCATGCTATTGAAACGTGTGTAGTGATCTTTTGAATTATTTTTTTTACTATTATAGAATATCTATATATTGGAAATATCTTTGTTTCATATCATATATTTCATATCATATATTTCATATCATATATTTCAGAAAAATGTTATCATAAAAAAAATGGGAGAATATTCCGTATTTAAAAGCAACAAAATATAAAGCTAATTCTGTGTAACTGTGTAAGCAAACCTAATACAAACGTAGGAGTGGTCTGTACAGCTAGCAACATGAAGTGCAGGGGAGTAGGCCAGCTATTCTGGTATTCCTGAGACACAGCAGTCACCGGGGTCTGGGGTCAGGTGTGCAAATGAATGCATTAGGGAGTTGGTTGAAGGCTGTGGTGAAGGGAAGTAAGGGGGTAGAGAGGATGGGAGACAAATGTTTTATTAAACTCAACTCACCTCAGTTCTTAGCTGGTTTATTAATGGTAAAGGAACTTAAGAATACTCTGTACATATATGCACATATACTGTATGTGTGTGTGTGTGTGTGTGTGTGTGTGTGTGTGTGTTCATCTTCTTTACAACATGGCCAGATTCTTGCTAGACATATAGGATGTACATGTGTAGGTGTATATAAGTGAATATGCAGTCTACATAAGTGAAGTATGTGTCTTTCCTTGACTCTCCGTTTCTGTGAACCAATGTTCCACAGCAGATCATAGAGTTTCATCATTCCTCTTGAAACATTCAATGTCCTCATTTATTCTTCTTCATCATTATGTTCAGTGATGGTGGTAGAAACTTGTGGAATGGAACTTTTGTGCCGATTTCTGAAGAACAGAGAAAGAGAAAGTAACTATAAGATGGCAAAGAAAAAGGAAACACTATAATGGTAGAGGTCCTAACAATTATAGACATCTCTATCCCCATAATTACACTAAAAATCACTATTTTTGGTAGCAAATATGTTCCAGCTCTGAAGCCCAAAATGATGGTTTGGCTCAAAATATCATTTTGGGTGTCATTCTTTCACATCCATCACACACTCAAAATACTATTCCCAAGTTGGTTGAACTGAAAACATGGTAACATCTGCAAGGCTTTCATTTGAGAAAGAGAACAAAGATATTCTTGAAAATTACTATTTTTAAATCTCACAACGAGAGATATTCAGCCAGAGTACTTTGGAGTAAAGATTGTTTGCCAACATAACATGGCAGTCCTGGTTTAGGACGAATGTTGCTGTAATTTAGCCCCAGGAGACATTGTTTTGAGCTGAGTGGGGGTGCTTGTTTGAAATTATAAGGACACAGATCGTGTCATATAGCCAGCTGGAGATGATGTCTCCAGGGGCTAAATTATAGCAACATTCATCCTAAACCAGGACTGCTATGTTATGTTGGCAAACAATCTTTACTCCAAAGATAATCTTGTACATCACATAACTCACCAACCTCTCAAATAGCAAGTCAGTCATATTGGTCTCTAACCATAAGCATTTCCATTGTCTGAATAACTTTTCTCCCCATCTTTACTCTCCAAAGATATCTTTGTAATGTTTTTGCAGCTTTAATAATAAAGTATGTGTGTGTGTGTGTGTGTGTATAGGAAAGGAATATTAGAGCCAACTTACTTTAATTCATCTTCCCTTTCTTTCATTTCTCGTAATTCCTGTTCAATAAGGCTGCCGGCATTGCTCTTAACTTCTCGGTATGAAAATGTAGTTGACACCTTTGGCTTCTGAATTTTAAAATTAGGGCCAGTAGATTTTTGTGGCTCCACCGATGTTGCTACTGTGCTGGGACCATCAACACAATCTGCATCTCCTGGGACACTTTCTACTGAAGCTACAGATGACTTTCTAACAGTTGTGAAGTTTCGTTTGGGAGTGACGGGGGATACCTCTCTGTATTTTTTCTGTTCCCCCATTCGCTCCACTGAAGTTGTGCTTATTCTCCCACTGTCTCGCAAACTCACTTCTCGTTTGACCTCCTTCTTTATTTCCTCCTGAAGACGGCTTGAAGCAATTTTCTTCATTGTGACGCCTTTTTCAGTGTTGTTCTTCAATGAAAATTTTGGTTTCACTGATACCTGGCTCTTTTTATCTATGCTCACCGCAACAGATGGCTTTTTCTCAACAGGGACTCCCTTATCAAGTTTGAACTGCATTTCTCGTTCCTGTGCCAGACGGATTTCTCTTTCAATTGGTGTCTCAAATGGATTTACTGTTGCTGCTGCTGCTGCTGCTGCTGCTGCTGCTGCTGCTGCTTCTTCTGTGCTGCTCTCAACATTACCATTGACCTTATCACTTTCACATGACACTGATGAAGCCTCAGTAACTTTGTCTTCCACTGTACACTCATTGACAACATTCTCTGTTGGTTCTTCATTTGCCATTTTCCTTTCAATCAAATTTTGTCGCATGCGTTTCAGTTCCGCCTCCCGTTGTCTGATTTCTTGGAGTTCTTGAGCGATTTTGCTCGTAGGAGGGATTCGTAAAGGAGAACCAAGTTTTTCTTTTGGTGGTTCATTCACAGGTTTGTCAGAGCTCGAGGTGGAACTGTCTACAGAGTCAAAGTTAGTGGAATCAGTCTTAGCTGTGTGGTTGTTGTTGTTGTTGTTGTTGTCATTGCTGTCAGTTTTGTTGTTGTCGTTGTAGTTGCTGGATCTTCTGGCAAAACGTTTTTCTTTTTCTTTCTGCAAACGTATTTCTGTCTGGACCACAGTTTCTCCGTATTCCATTGGGGTCTAGAATCAAAGAGAAAAACACAAATCAAGGCTCATGTATCCACGTTACACATAAATGCACAAACACACACTTTAACTTATACATTTTGCACACACATACGCACACACACACACACACACAATTATAATAACAAATTGCAAAGACAGCGTCAGCCCTTATAATTTCTCTCAGCATCACTTGCTACAGCCACCTCTTCTCCATCTCTAAACATCTCCCCTCATACTTTTATCAAACATCCCCTTCTATCCCTTCTGTACCACTTATATTCATCTCCATTATACTCTATGGGTAGGTCCTGATTCATCACCACCACCACCACCACCACCACCACCATCGATTTCTCTCTCTCATTCTCTGTCCCTTTGTCTTTCTGCCTAACTCTATTTCTCTTTCTTCTCCTTTCTTTTCCTATGGGGTCGAGGTTGGGGGGTTAGCCAAGTGTCTCCTTTATAGTAAGATAACCAAGTCTGTCCCTCTATTATAGTTTAATCCCTCAACTGACACAAAGCCCCCTCCCTCAGTTCCACTCTCCCTCTCTCAGCCAAGGGGCTCCTTGTCTTACAAGTTACTTGGCAACCCCACTGGTGCTGGTGCCATGCAAAAAGCATCAGTGCCATATGAAAAGCACCCAGTGAAGCACTCTGTAAAGTGGTTGGCATTAGGAAAGGCCTCCAGCCATAGAAACCATGCCAAGGCAGACATTGAGACCCCTGGTGCTGGCTCCAGTGAACCCATCCAAACCCATGACAGCATCGAAAATGGACATTAATTCATGATGATGATGATGATGATGATGTATATGGAAATCATATACAAAATGTTTAATTAATATATAATTAATTTTGCTGTGAAACTATAACCTGTGGAGTTATGATGAGTATATCTAATTATGGAAACTTATTCTTTTCTGCTCTAGGCACAAGGCCTGAAATATTTGGAGAGTGGGGGCCAGTTGATTAGACTGACCCCAGTACGCAACTGGTACTTAATTATTGACCCTGAAAGGATGAAAGGCAAAGTTGACCTCGGAAAACATAACTTACTGGAAGAGTAATGAAACTGTCATAATCGTAGCCTTGGTCTTGAATAAGTATAAATGACATATGAAGCACAGATTGCGACACTGAAGCAATATTTGTAGCAGAAGAAAGAAACCAGTAACTAACTCGGCTAAGTTTGTGACCACAAAGTCAACAACATAATTAGGATAGCTAATGAATGCACACACACACACAAGACTACTTAAAGTTTTTTCCAAATCCAATGAAAAAGCTTTGTCTCTAGACTAAAATCTTGCTCTGTTGGTGAGAAATTCTAAAATATAAAACCAAGAAAATATACAAGCATGCCTAAGACGCAATGGTAAGTGGATTTATCTACGTAAATAGAAAAACACTCACCATACCAGCAGAAAGTTGGATATCCTGTAAACCAGAGAATACCAGGAACATTAATAGGAGAAGCAGCTTCACTCAGGGATCTGTGATAGATACATTAGAGCTCACCAAGAAGGATATGCCTTTGATATTCAGGAACAAGAGATAGCTCCTCATTTCCCAATCAATAAAAGAGATATGGAGACCTCCAGACATCTCTGTTGTGATAGAAAATGTCGATAGTGCCATACCAGCGCTGATAGCGCCATAGCCTCATTATCAGCTGCTTACTAAAAATACCTGCAAGGTACAATCTTCTCATGCAACATGACATTGTTGCTAAAATCATTTACAATGCTATCGGTAGGATAATGTCCATTTTCCATGCTGGCATGGGTTGGACAATTTGACAGGAACAGGCAGGGCTGGAGAGCTGCACCAGGCTCCTATGGTCTATTTTGGTATAGTTTCTATGGCTGGATGTCCTTCCTAACACCAAACACTTTATAGAGTGTACTGGGTGCTTTTATGTGGCCCCAGCACCAGCGCTTTTTACCTGACATCAATGTGGGTCAAATCTAAAATTTTGGTAAAAGAGAAAATCTTTGGTCAACTACTTGTGGAATTCACAATTCTTGCTACAGAGAACTTTGGTAAAAATAATCTTGTTGCCCTCTACATTAGTTAAGCTGACATGAAAATTCTTCCAACATGTGAGTACTTTTGTGTAGTTGTTCATCATGCTAGAAACAGCAGCTAAATATCTATCAAATAATGCTGTGCTTGGCTCCCCACCCTCCACTTGACAACTGGTGTTGAATTGTTTACATCTCTGTAACTTAGCAGTTCTACAAATGAGACTGATGGAATAAATACCAGATTCAGAGAAATAAATACAGGGGTTGATTTATTTGATTAAATGCTTCAATGCCATGCCCCAGCATGGCCACAGTCCAATGACTGAAACAAGCAGCATGGCACATATATAGGATGTTAAATGATGATAAACCCACATGGGTGTTGTTCTTGTTTAGCCTAGGCCAGCTGGAGCCTACCATGATTACACAAACCAATGATAAAAGGAGCTCCAACCATAACCATCCTGCTCACAGCTCAGATACATCACATCCAAGACAACATTAGCCAGTCAGTTGCATCCGTCTTTTCTAAGATGCAAGCATGTGATTTAAGGGGATTCTGGCTGCTATTTCTCGGTCAGTGGTAGTAGTAGTAGTAGTAGTGGTGGTTGTATGAGTGATGGAGGCATAGTTGTGAGTGATGATAGGGAGTTCCAGTCATGGTGATGGCAGAGATGTAGTAGTTACAGTGGTGGTAGTGATGGTGTTGGTGGTGGTAGTGGTGGTAGTGGTGACTGAGAGGTAGTGGTAGTAGTAGCAGTAGCAGTAATAGTAGTAACGGTGGTGTTAAAAGTGGTGGTGGTGTTGGTGGTGGTGGCGCTCTGGTGACAAGGCAACAGTGTCAGTCACAAAGTGACAGTGGTTTGTAAGTGCCTCCCCCACCACACACCCAGAGATATATAAGAGGGTGAAGAGTGTGAAGGGTGTTTACTTGTTTTTTTTCTCCTCTCTCTCTCTCTCTACCTGACCAGGTAAAACTGGAATCTCACCAAGTTCAAAAATAGATCAAACAACAACAACAGCAAGTAATGTTATATCAGTAATGGAAATATTTTAACAATTTCACTTGAAAAAGGAGAGCGAGGGTGGGGGAGGGAGTTGTACCTCACTCACCTCACCTGGCCAAGGAGCAGATGATTCAATAATCGAAGTAGATAGGGTCTATAAAGTAGGTAGGGCATATTGCCGAGAGTCACATTCCTCCGTAGCTATGCACCAAAGGTTTCCTAAGATAGCAATCGTTTTAAATACAAAAACATATGCAGGTGTGTTTGTGTGCGTGCGTGTTTGTGTGTGTGTGTGTGTATCATCATCATCATCGTTTAACGTCCACCTTCCATGCTGGCATGGGTGGGACGGTTTGACAGGAGCCGACCAGGCAGTAGCCTGCAGCAGACTGCTGAGACTGTTTTGACAGGATTTTTACAACTGTCTGCCCTTCTTAACACCAACCACTCAGCAAAGTGGACTTGGTGCTTTTTATATGGCACACATATATATATATATATATATATACATACATACATATATATATATATATATATATATATATATATATATATATATATAAATAAAGGTTACAAACCTCATTAAGGGATAGCAAAATCCTATGAAAGTACAGGTTAGTTACCTTTACAAGGAATGTTGGACATTACAGTTAATACTCCACTGCAAGGGAACTATATAAACCGTGGGTTATATATATTTATTTATTATAATGATAGGATGAGAAAATAGAGAGATAATTGTTTTCTACTCTAGGCACAAAGCCGGAAATTTTGGGGGAGGGGGCCAGTTGATTAGATCGACTCCAGTACGCAACTGGTACTTAATTTATCGACCCTGGATACTCTTTTACTTGTTTCAGTCATTTGACTGCGGCCTTGCTGGAGCACCGCCTTTACTTGAGCAAATTAACCCCAGGACTTATTCTTTGTAAGCCTAGTACTTATTCTCATTTAATTACTGGTAATTTAATTTGCTGATCCTAAAAAGATGAGCAGTTCATATCAGCAAGGTTTAAGGTGTAATCAGGGACAAAGTAGAACATTTAACTTTTGTAATGGTTGTTGTTGCTGCCTTTCGATACCGAACCGGCTGAAACCGGTTCTGGCTCTGTAGTACAAATGTCTTCTTTTCAAAAGTTTTTGAATTAAAATCTTCCACCAAACCTTAATCACAATTTATGTTCCTAACACAAGCTGAATGATAACTAATTTATTTTACTAAATTCTTTGTTATATTCAAAATTAATTGAAAGAAACACAGAAGCGTCTCAACAGAAATATGGTAAGAAAAGGGTTAATGGTGTGTATCGTAACAGAAATAATAAAAGAAATATTACTAACCAGTTTTTCACTTTTTTCAGTCGCACTTACAAACATTTGGCCTTCATAGCTGTTGTTATAATTTCTAGTAATAGCAATAGGACTAAAACTATTATAATTCTTTGGCAGTTCTGGTTCTAACTGGAGGTCATTTTCTCGTTTCGTAATTTCATGAGCTCGGTCAGCTTCTGTCATTTCAAGATATGTTGGTTGGAAATGTTCTGTCAAGCAATCATTGCGTTGGTTCTCATAGTCATTCTCCTGTGAAGTCTCCCTCTCCCTCTCAAGTCGAAGGAGACGAAGTTCCTGTTCTCGCTTCAGAGATTCTTCACGCTCCAATGCCAGCCGTATCTCACGTTCAATTGCACTCTCACCCTCTTCAGAAGGATCCAGATTGGAGTTCATATTTGGGTTGTCGTGGTAAGAACTATCTGGCACAATATTCTTCTTGCTGACAGTCGGTTTCCCTAAAGGGTCGTTCAACTTCACAGACCAATGTCTCACCGCTTTGTTTGACTTCTTCAGAAAGGGTATACTTTCTTTACTCGATTGCGATAAACGGTTCTCCCAATTCTGTTTGATGTTCCCAAGGTCTGCTATGGAACCACGGTCAACACTGTCAGTTGTCTCTTCTTCTTGAAGGATATTTTCACTGTACAGATTTACTTTTGGTGGCAAATCATAACCTATAGAGGATTTTCGAGTTTTTATGTTGGTACCAATGTCATAGTTGTCTGAAAGAACAAGAAACGGAAAAGTGGAAAAATTAGCATGAAAACAGAATGATTAATTAGAAAATTACTAATTTTAAATCTCACATGAGAGATATTCAGCCAGAGTACTTTGGAGTAAAGACTGTTTGCCAACATAACATGGCAGTCCTGGTTTAGGACGGATGTTGCTATAATTTTAGCCCCAGGAGACATCGTCTCCAGCTGGCTATACAAGATCTGTGTCCTTATATTTTCGAACAGATCGTGTTGTATAGCCAGCTGGAGATGATGTCTCCTGGGGCTAAATTACAGCAACATTCGTCCTAAACCAGGACTGCCATGTTATGTTGGCAAATAATCTTTACTCCAGAATGATTAATCTTTGAAAATTTGGATAATTAAACCATTTTTGGAAGAGAAGTTCTTTGAATTGGTTTCCCTATCTTACCAATTATCCTCTTCTTTATGAAACCATTTATATACACAAAGAAGACAAAATTATTCAATTTAGTTTGAGTGTGTGTGTTTTTACTTGCTTCAGTCAATAGATTATCGCCATGCTGGAGCACTGCCTGGAAGAATATCTTTTTTAATGGAATGAATGGACTCCAGTATTTATTTTTCTTTTAAAAGCTTGGTACTTATGTTATTGCGCTCTTCTGGCTGAATTGCTAAGTTACGGGGACATAAACACTGGTTGACAAGTGGTGTCGGACAACACACACACACACACACACACACACACACACATACACCCGCACACATATGATGAGCTTCTTTCCAGTTTCCTTAACCAAATCCACTCACAAGGCTTTGGTCAGCCCCTGAACCCAGACCCATGTGGCTGGGAAGCAACCTTCTTACCGCACAGCCACACCTGTGCCTACACACACACAATGCTACCACCAAAACATGTCCAACTGGTCAGCTGCCCATTCTCTGAAGGGGCAGGGATACTCGTGTTGGAAGCAAATGAAGGTCGGCAACAAGAAGGACCTTCGTAAGTTATGCATGACTTATGTCAGTAAAGAGAAACATCATCATCATTTACCGGCCATTTCCCATGCTGGCATGGGTTGGACAGCTTGACAGGAACTGATAAAACCAAGGCCCACATCTGGATCCATTGTTTGTTCTGGCATGGTTCCTATGGCTGTGTATCTTTCCTGATGCCAACCATTTTACAGACTATATTGGATGCTTTGTACATGGCACTGGCACAGGTGCCATTTATGTGGCACCTTCATCGGTGCTTATTATGTGGCACCAACACCAAAAGTGGACATTTAAACAATAAACTGCCTCCAGAAAAGACTTTGTCCAAAGAAATGAATCTGCTCCATTGAATTCCATTTGATGGGAATTTGGCAGCAAACCAAGCAACCACTGAGTAGACATTTCTAATGATGTTGATGGTAATTCTGATGATGATGATGACGATGACAATGATGACGACAATGATGATATAAGAAGATAATAACACAGAAAAGAGCAAATATCCTGTATTAGTGAGAGCAAGTGTCAATGCACCTTGCACCCACCCACCCATAACATTTGGGAGGAGGTGTGTGTGTGTGTGGGGGGGGGGTACATCCACCTGACCAACCAGTTCCAGTCTTTCTATAATGTCAGGTGTATTAGTTTGTTGTTTAGAATAATTGATGCAAACTGCTGAGATGTTGAGAGCTGGGATATCTGGGTTAATTAAATATTCACACACACATTCACTGACACACACACACAGACATGCATACACACACACACACAAATATGCACCGTGGCATACAAATGCATACATGCAATAACAAACCATTTTAAGGTGAGATAAGGAGTTAAAGCTGCACACATAAAGACACACACACACACACACATACAGACACACACATGCACTCACACAGCACAACCACACATACACATATCTATAAGGGTCTTTCAAGTAGACAGTTAGTGCACACAGTCTACTTATAGCAACCCCCCCACCACCATTCGTTACACAATAAAAGTACAGTGACCGCCACCACCACTGCTGCCACCGCCACCACCAC
>NC_068994.1:58480660-58487780 GCF_001194135.2 Octopus bimaculoides | reverse complement strand
CCACCACTGCCACCGCCACCACCACCACCATGATATATTATTCCTGATATTATTATTATATATATTCCAGATGTGTTCCTTGTATTCATTTAATTAAGATATACATTAGTCATAGCTCCAACTAATTTGTAATTAGATGCAGAGCTTTGTTAACGAACGAATGCATCCAGTCTCATCAGTCACGTAATCTTGTTTCTCCATCTGTCATCACTCTTTTCTTCTTATTCAACTTGTTGGTCATGTTTCCTCGACCAAACCGAACCCATCACGTACAAGGCTTGCTCACGAGTGCTGGGGCTTTGACAAATACACCCAACACACTGTCGAGGGTGGACGGTGTTAGGAAGAGCATCAGGTCATGGAAACCAAGCTAAAGGGGAAAGTGAAAAGCAAGTTGTGTTTCTCTGACCACTCTAGGTGGGTTGTCACTTGAAGAACTGGTTCAGATCAGGATGAACTCATCGGAAAGCTGTCAGCATCGGAAGTGGACGTGAAGTGGTGGTGGTGGTGGTGGTAACGATGATGATCTGTATCTTTGATTTTTGACTTGTTTTAGTCATTAGATTATGACCATGCTGGAGCACCACCTTGAAGAATTTTTCTTAAATGAGTCGACCCCAGTAATTATAATTTTTTAAGCCTGATACTTATTTTATTGGTCTCTTTTGCTGAACTGCTAAGTTACAGGGACCAAAACACACCAACACTGGCTGTCAAGTGGGAGTGGGGGGACAAACACAAAGACACACACACACACACACACACATATACATATATATATATATATACGACTGGCTTCTTTCAGTCTCCGTCATCCAAATCCACTCAAAAGGCTTTAGTTGGCTTGAGGCTATAGTAGAAGACACTTGTTCACGGGGTGCCATGCTGTGGAACTGAACCCAAAACCATGTGGTTGGGAAGCATACAGCTACCCCTATGCCTACGATGATGATTGAGAGATGAGCCCATGATTTCTAGCTGCCCACTCATCACCAAGTCTAAGTGTATTCACAGACATGATCAGCAGCTGTGGCCACTCGGCAATGCGGTCAGTGCTGAATGACAGATAACCCTACTCGACACATCAATGGTCTGCCACTGAAACAAACTTCAATTATGCAATAATTCTTTTTAATTTCGGTATGATGTCAGAAACTTCGAAGGGAGGGGGTCAAACTGATTTACACTGACTCTAACACTTGACTGGTACTTATTTCATTGACCCCCGAAAGGATGAAAGGCAAAGTCAACCTCGGCAGACTTTGAACTCAGAATGTAAAAGGCAGATATGAAAGAAAAGCTGTAAAGCATTTTGTTTGATGCACCAACGATTCTGCCACCACACCACAATGGCCAGTCCATAAGGTCACTTTATAAGGAAGACAGGGATGGTCTCCAAGTTTCCCTGATGTATAGATTCCTCCCTTGATGGGACGCCGGTCCTTCACAGGATGACTCATTTTTGCCAGTTGAATGGAGAAAAGTGAAATGAAGTGTTTTGCTCAAGACCACAATGCAACACCAATCTGGGGATTGAAACCACAATGTTACAATCATAAATCATGCAATAATAATAATAATAATAATAATAATAATAATAATAATAATCCTTTCTACTAAAGGTACAAGGTCTGAAATTTTGCGGGAGGGGTAAGTCGATTATATCGACCCCAGTGTTTCACCAGTACTTAATCTATTAATCCTGAAAGGATGAAAGGCAAAGTTGACCTCCGTGGAATTTGAACTCAGAATGTAGCAACAGGCAAAATACCTTTAAGCATTTCACCCGGCATGCTAACGATTCTGCCAGCTCGCTACCTTTGCAATATTTTACTGATATTTTATTTTACAGACTTCAAAAAATTATAAATTCCAAGTTGACTTTAGTATGATTTGAACTCAAAACATAAAGATGCCGAATGGACAGCACAAGGCATTTTGTCTCAACACTTTAATGATTCTGCCAGTCTATCACCTTTCCAGGAAGATTAGTCTTTTAGTTTCAGCAGCATTTCAAATACCGAAGTACTTTGGAGAAGGACCTTTGCATGAAAATGTCACCAAGATACAAGAGACAGCTCTGCAATTTACTGATATTGCCAGATTTTTTTCCAGTAATGAAATGGTCAGAAGCTGGTTTTAGTGAATGAGTAATTAATAAAATGTGTAGATATGTGTGTATGTGTGTGTGTGTGGGGGGGGTTGAGGATGGTGGTGGTGGTGGAGTTTACTGTGAAGAGGTCAATAGTTTTAAATGTTATTAAATGTTAGTAGGTTGGCCAAAGTCATTATGTTGCACTGAATGTGACAAGAGATTAGTTACCAAGGGATCTGTTTTGTAGGGGCGTGGTTGTAAAGGTTTGGTGATGTAGGGAGCTTTCAACTTTCTGGGGTCAGTCATTGACACTGATCCTAAAAAGTCGAAACTAAATGATCTTATTTATGTGTGTTTATGTGCACACACAGACACACACACAGACACAGAATATGTATATTTGTATATATTGTATACATGTATGTATAAAAGTATACGTATGTATGAATGTGTATGTCAATGTGTGCGTATGTGTATGTATGCATCTATCTATCTATCTCACTCACTCTCTCATATATATACATATACATACATACATACATACATATATATATATGTATATATACACACACACACACACATACATATATATATATATCTACAATGGTGTAGTTGGAAGGGTCGCTTTACACCCATGTGGTTTTGAGTTCAGTTCCTTTCCATGGCACTTTAAGTAACTATCTTCTATATCAACAGTGGAGGTCGTTAGTTACAGTAAGAAAGGATTTCCTGACACGTAAGGAACTCACCTGGAATGCCTGTAATAAGATTCAGACTTCTGGCAATCAAGTGTTTCAAAACCAACAAGGCTTTCCTTCCTCAGGCCTTTGTGTAGAGAATATTCTTCTCTATAGAGTCAAAACCTGAATTATGAACAATGGATTTTGAAACCACCATCGTGGTGCATAATCCAGGCTTTGCATGTTAGTTTCATACATCTGTATCCCATAAATAGAAGTCCAAAGAGGCGATTTATGGACATATTCCACCCATATCTATTGTTATTGCTTGAGGTGTGACAGGCTTTGTCGGTTACTGCTATTGTGCCAAACAACTGGCCATAGTAGGTGTTATATTTTGGAGACTTCTACACCCTAACAAAGGAGAACAAATCCGTTAAAGGATTAGCAATGAATGGCAATTTCAAAGATTTTCTAGAACAGACTGTCCTGTCAGTGATACACCCACATAATGCAAAAAGTAATTTTGACAATGTTTGCTCACACTGCAAAGCTTACAGATGGCCAGCAGAATTGGAATCTATGTTTCTTTGAGAGGAAGAGGTAAAACAGGACAAACAGCATTCTCTCCTCCTCCTCCTCTTCCTAGTCTTTGATACTTGGATATTGCTCGTACAGGAAATGGTTTCCAGGAAAATATACATTTATATATAACAATGTGCTGGCAATGGCTTCTTTGGGTTGCTGAGAAACCAGAGCCCCAGGATCTAATCTCATCTCACAACACTTTTATCCAAAACAAATGTAACATACACCGGTAGAAAAAAAGGACCCAGAGGTCAGTGTTTCTGCTAATTTCAGTAATACACTATTATTGCACCTAAGTGTAAAAACTTATCATGAAGAAGAGTGAAATGTAAGGACGTATGAAGAATGGTTTGGAGTGCCGGCTTTTATTCGGAAGAAGTCAGGAGTGAAGCTACCAGCAAGAGACAAAATGCTTGACACATAAGCAGGTTTCATAAATTACAATGCAATGTAATCAACCATATCAAAGAACAGATAAAGAGATAAGGAGAATGGCGACGACAATAAAGCTTGAAGGAATCTCAAGTGTATAACGTTAGGTTAACCACAACAATATTACATACATACGCAAAAAGAAAACAAATATAACACACATGCACACTCACACACCATCATGACTGTGAGGTTGAGCAGGCTGCAGTCCACTACGCAACAATGCGAGTATCCGTCGATCAGATTGACCCCAGTAAGCAACTGGTACTTAATTTATCGACCCCAAGAGTTGTTATGTTAAATTACCAAATAGGCCCTTAAATACTTCTCATGCTCTGTGTGTGTGTGTGTGTGTGTGTGTATACATATATTTGTGTATACACACACACACACACACACGTTCTCAATGAAGCCACATCACCTCAGGCAATTTCTGGTATTTCAGAAATGTCTCATGTTGCTTTCTATTTTCAGTTGATTTTTTTCAAGTCATCCAAAAAAAAAAAAAAAAATTCTCATCCTTTGTCATAGCAGGAAGTGACAAAGATATAAACAAAACGCTGACACCACCAACCTGACAACACCTCGCCCTCCCACACCCCGTTGACACCACCTTCATCACCATGGTCGTCATCATCATCATCATCATTGTCAGCGTCAACAACAATACAACTGATGCAAACACCACTAATAGCATCACATTAACAACAATAACACCACCACCACCTTTACCATTCCCGTTAACACCACCATCAACGCTGCCAGTACCAACATCATCCCTAACTGGTGTTCCGTTAATTACGACAACAAAGGTTCCAGTTAATCCCATTGATGGAACAGCCTGCTCATGAAATTAATGTGCAAGTGGCTGAGTACTCCATAGACATGCGTACACTTAATGGATATCTCAGAGAGATTCAGTGCGACATGAATTACAGGTACAACTCATTTTGGCCAGCTGAGTGGACTGAAGCAATAAAGTGAAATAAAGTGTCTTGCTCAAGGAGACAATGCACTGCTGAGAATTGAACCTACGACTTTAGGATCATGAACCGAATACCTTAACCACTAAACCACATACCTTCACCAATATTAACAACACAATCAACACCATTCACTAACTTTACCCCCTCCCCCATACCACCATGCCCAATACCACTATAAAAAAAAAACAATTAATCACACACACACACACACAAACTGTGTTTATATAAAGGATCCAACACAAATACAATTAGAAAATAAAGGACTTGTAAAGTAATAAAATGCCTGAATATGTAGAGAATTTGTCTAAATTCTAAAATATCCTTAAAGAAGAGAGAAATTTTGAGAAGAATTGTCAGGAAGAGACCAGTCACCCTCCTCCGCTTACTGAATGTTTTGACTTTCTAAAAAGAAACCAGGTGGAAACAAGTGATGACATGTTTCTGGGAAATCAATGACTGTAGATAAAGTGTTATAGTATTTGTATTATGTCAGTGTTGACTCATGGTGGTGTAGTCAGCTTATCTCTCTACCGGTTGTAGGTGGACATTTGTAGTCTGGCCAGTTGTAGATTAAACAGTGTCCTCTCAAGCTTGTAGAACTACCTCTGGTCAGTGACACCACCAAGATAGAATTTGAATTTGAAACACAAAAGTGCTGCAGCAGATGCTACAAGACATCTTATCTGATGGTCTGATGATTCTTTTGAAGCACAACCCTATATTACTACCTTATTTATTGACTCTCCATTCTACTGGAGGAGGGTGGGGGGGCAATAAACGGCCAAGTTGGCCTTGGTGAGATTTGAACCCAGAGCACAGTCTCTATGCTGTGTCTGAAGTAAATAAAGAGGAAATATTATAAAAAATTATGATGTTGTGGCTTAATTAAAAAATATGATTTTACTCATTATGTCATTCAAAGTGATGATTATGTTTGGCAAAATATCTCTCATTGAAAAAACCCCACAAAACCCCTACAAAAATTGTCTGATACCTGAGACCATTGAAAGGAAATATTCAAAGGGGGCAATAATTTTGTACTTCAGAATATTTTGGCACTAAACTCATTAGTATTTTCAATCCATTTAGGGTACCAGTGATTGTTTAGGATAACATTTGGGGTACAGAGCTAAAGAAATATGTGTTCCTATCATTAACCAGAAGCTTTTACTGAAACTGTGTCAATGACAGATTGTATTTAAGAAGAAAAGGCAGAGGAAGAGAATAAAAATTGGTCCAAACGGACGACTGTGAGTGATGTGATGTATCACACAAGCAGTACCTTATGAATAACAACAGCAACAATAAATACTTTACTCATTTATCAGAAGAGCAACATTTTGTGAGTTGAGAGTGAACTTTTCAAAAAGTACTTGACACCTGATAATATTCCATGCGTTTCCATAACCTCTAAAACAGGTGTAACATAACAAAAGCCAAGGCAAAAGACACTGAGCATGATAAGAGAAATTTATGCATGGAGTCTCTTCCCCATAAAAGTTATGCATGAAGTCATCATTGACAGGGAGTGTAGCAAACGTTGGGTCGGTGATTGTTACCTCATACCACATTTTAAAGGTTATATTTTTGCAATCCAGATGTAAAATAGAGCAATGAAATGTTTGATAAACAAAAGAGACAGTAAAGACCTTAAACAATGAAGAAACACTTGAAAATGTCAATTGTGTCATATCTGTGGAAGACATTACACATGTGATGAGAAACTGATCTGAAATGTCATCAAGATATGGCATGGCATGATTGCAGAAACAATACACAAGTGATATCGGTAGGAAGGACTAACCTTAGAAAAAATAGAAATATTTCTAGATGTCTCATTTCAACTCATAATAAATATTGGTGGAACATTCCCATTAAAATCACTGCCAAATCCATAATCATCTGTTATGATGTCTTTGAAGTGATTTTCTTGACAAATGGAATTAAGCAAAGAAAAAGATCATCCTTATGTGGATTCTATGTAAGCAGAAGAGTGGAAATATTTTACACTGTAGTTGATCATGTAATGTCTTACTATAAGCTGATGTCTAAATCCCAGTGACAGAGCTTCGTTTCTTTATTAGAAACCAATTGCTACATAGGAAGTTGTTAAATAGAGTCAAATGACAAATGTACACACACACACAGAATTCAAAATTTATGATGAAAATAACGCTGAAGCCAAAATGAAAATAAAGAGTAATTATTTGCTTAACTCTCAATCAAAGGCTATGAAAGTGGACAAGTCTTTGGTATTTTGAGCTTAAGCTCTTCCTCTGAAGGTAGGAAGGAAGAATTGTAAAGGAAAGAAAAAAATGGTAGTAACCAAAGCAACCCCC
>NC_068994.1:58475744-58480650 GCF_001194135.2 Octopus bimaculoides | reverse complement strand
CCCGGAAAAATACATGTTCTTTGTTTAGTAACACTGGAAATGGGAGGGATAGGTTGAAAGACCAGAAGAGAGTGAGAAAGAATGTAGTTTCCATGAGCGCAAGAGCAACAAGGGAGCTAACTGTGTGTTAATAGTATATGAACTATTTTGTGTGGGTGTATAGTCATGACATGTGCAGCATAGTATGCACACGTGTATTGTTAGTTGTGTGTGTATAATTTTAAAGAGATAGATTTAACTGGAAATTCAAGCTTCACATAATGGGTTGTTCAAGGAGATTTGTTAAATAAGCTCTTAGGCTTAATTTGAAGTTTCAGTCAAAACTAATTCAATAAATTTAACTCCATCATTGGGGGTGGGTTTAGGTCTTCCTTTCAGTAAATGTTCTGGTGCTAAACTTCAACATTCCTTGATAAAAGCAACCTGATTATTGACAAATATATTTACGCGGACATGTGTGAATATATATATATATATATATGTATAAACATATTTGTGTGTGTGTGTAAATTGTGATCCAAACAATGCCATCCAGGATATTGCCTATACACCAATAAACTGAGACTATTGCTCTCCCTATGAAAGCTGTCACACACACACACAACCACACTTGCACATAGATGCATACACACCTATTACATAGTCCATGATCAGAACTATACTGGGCCTGGCTGGCAAGTTATTCTCTGAGTCCATCGCTTAAGTATCATGTACCTAGACCCGTCTATAGATAAGTTAGTGTTAACATTTAATAGTTCACTTAATGTGTGTGTGGGCGTAAATAGGATAAAAGCATAGTTTCTTTGATACAACAAATAAATCTGTTTAAATATAATTATTCATTCCACCGTTATCTCTTTAACTTGTGTTGTGCTTACACACACACACATATCTATATATTATTATTATTATCATTGTGAAAGCCTCTTGGAGAGTTCTTAATTACCGGTTATTCTTTACTGGAAACAAGGCAACAACAAATCCCTAAAGGTTTCAAGTAGTGCCTTCGTCTCCTGTGACTCAAAGAGACAATACTTTCCTTAGAATGCGAACTGTACCCAACAATGCTGTCTTCTGGATCACCTCAAGCCTGGCAGCAACTCCAATATTCTTAATATGTTTTTCAAAGCCCTTATTATTATTATTATTATTATTATTATTATTCAGTAGTTTTATTTTTATAACGTGCTTTCACTTCACTACCGAGCGCAGCTCTGTGCGCCTTGGGTATGTGCTGTGGTTTGCTGTGGTGCTCTTATGTTTACTGTATTGAAAGTGTTTTGCGTAGAATGTGTGCAGTACCCAGTAGTGCAATTTTCTGTATGTTATATATATTTGTAAGTCCTGGTGTTTTTGTTATGTATTTGTCTGAATATTTTTTTATTATACCTAAGGCACCTACTATGATAGGAATTGTTTCTGTTTTTAGATTCCACATTCGAGTTATCTCTATTTCCAGGTCTTTGTATTTTGAAAGTTTTTCCATTTCTTTTAGAGAAACGTTGTCATCTGCTGGTATTATTATTATTATTATTATTATTATTATTATTATTATTATTATTATTATTATTATTATTATTATCAGTATTATTATTATTATAGTCTCAAGATGCTAATGCTATTGAAAACAGTTTCATGTCCAAACCCTTCCAGAAATGGAGAGGTTAACTTGGCAATCATCAGATGTAGTTGAGTAGAAAAATATGACTTGGGTTCTTCAATTTGATATTTAGTTAATAAAAAAAAAAGGGTGCAAACCATATGACTTACAGCGACATTTTCTCATAGTTGGGTTAGGGTCAAGTATACAATTAATTCTATCTTGAAAACCACTAGCAGCCAGAACCTAATCAAAGTATGGGCTTACATTATTAATGATCTCCTTATTTGAAGATAAGATGGACTTTTTTTTTTAATTACTTTCATTCATTTTTGAAATTTGTTGTTGGATAATAGGAAGCTATGTTAAAAATGTTAAGCTCACTTTTGGTTTCTGGAAAGGCTAGGTACCTTTCACCAGACCCAATGTTATTTCAAGGATATCAACTATTTTCAAGCTGGTCTCTATTGTGACTTTGAATGCAAGGGCGTCAGTTCACTCTTACATACATTTATATCTGTCTGTCGTCTGTAGATGCTCTTTTCAGACTCTGACAATGTCCCAACTATCTTCCATGCTTACTTTCTAATCCACAATTTTAGGACCACCATAATTAATGTCAGCCAAATGAAATTAGGGCCAGTGTGATTGTTGAAATGCTAGGAGTCATGTAGACTTGTGCTGTATGCAGAAGGTAAGATGGAGGGGAGCCTCAGCAAGGTTCATCATGGGGGAGAGTCCTCAGCTAGATTCCTAATGGGCACAAAATTGGAAGATAAAGTAATTGAGGTAGTAAGTGTATGTGATAGTTAAGCTAGAATTAATCTTAGATAAATCAACAGTTATTTTTATCTCTACGTATGCTCCAGTTTAGGCTGGCAGATAAACAGAAGGACTAATTTTACAAGGTCCTTTTACAGATAACTTTGATGATGAATGACAGTGACTTCATTATCATAGCAGGTGACTTCAATGGAGGTTTTAGGTTTGGCTCTAGAAATGAGGGGAACAAAGGTGCTGGTGTGCAAATGATTTGATAATTTAACCGAAAGAAACCTGCAGACTCATGATAATGCATACATTATTTTCAACATTGCTTTGTGTAACTCTAATTTGTTTATTCCAGCTTGACTCTGCTTTACACATGTTAGCAACAAATATACTATTTGCAGTTTTAATATATATATGACCTATCATTCTTACAAAGTTGTGAAGAAGAGATTCAGTATTTGTAGCTGACAATGTGCAACAGCACAGAAACACTTGCATCGTATGATCCAGTGATGTCATGCAGAGACCAAAGGTGTTTTCACACATCTTGTCTGAGAGGAGATATTTCTCCCAAAAATATTTCCATAGTAAAAGATCTTACATCTAAGGCATACAAACATTTTAAATATAACTGCACACACACACATACACAGATGTGCGGTACCTTGAGCAAGTGTCTCTATTATTGCCTTGGGCTGGCCAAAACCTTATGAATGGATTTGGTTGATGGAAACTGAAAGAAGCCCATCATGAATGTATGCATGTATGAGTATGTGTATGTTTGTGTTTCTTTGTCCTGACCCTGGCAGATTGTTGTCAATGAATGCCACTCATTTATAATAGTCTGTGAAAACATGTTCGGCCAAAGGGAAATATTACCTTGCTTTTCACATCCACTTCGCCATGCTTGTGTGGGTTGGATAAAATTTGTTAAGGCAGATTCTCTACAGCTGGATGCTCTTCCTGTCACCAAACCCCATTTAAGTAAGTTACTATTTTCCCATGTTTTTGCAGAATATTGGAAATGAATGATGCTGCTTATTTGTGGCATTTATTTACAACTATCATGTGATTTGAAGACAAAGAGACTTTTATATCCTTCTTATACATTGGATATACAGATTTCACAAAGTGGAGATAGACACAACTGTCTTCAAAAGACATACTTCAAATCACTCCACGATACTCCAATAAATACAAACTCTCAATGATCTCAACGACTCCTATGGCTACTCTTTATAAGAGTTCAGCTAGTCCATTCTTCCAATCCCACAGGGGTGTCAATGACTCTCGCCCCAACAGAGACGCAAATACGCATCCACTTACACATGCACAGAAGAGGCTTCTTTCAGTTTCCATCTACCAAATCCACTGACAATACTCTGGTTAGGCTATAATAGAAGATATTTGCCCACGTTGCCCAGCCATGGAACTGAAATGAAAACCATGTGGTCGAGAAGCAGTTGTCTTACCCCACAGCCACAGGACAATAGATTTTTGCCCCCACCTCTTCTCTTACATCCCACCACATCCACTTACCTCTTATACTACTGTCCATCCCCCACCATCACCACCACATCCACCTCACTGTCCTAAGCCCCCTATCACTACCACCATCACCACCACCACCACCACCACCAGCCATACATATTGGTGTAACTATAGCAACAGGCAGCTATCACATATGTGATGAGATATCAGGTGAAGAATATATTAAACACAATAAACTTTGTCATTATGGTGACAACTAACCTGCAGACAACTGGGTGGTGGTGGTGGTGGTGGTGGGGGTGGGGTGGCAGTGGAGTAGTTGCAGTGGTAGTATAGTGGTGGCAGCTAGTGGTAGCAGTAGTAGTGGAGTAATTGTGTGAGTAGCAATGTTATGGTGGCGGAGATGGTAGTAGCGGTGGTGTGAGTGATGGTGATAGATCAGTCTTGATTCAGTAAATTTACAAGTGAAAGACGTTCAAGCTGTGACCATGTCTGCTTCTTACAAGAGTGGGATTTGACTGCTATTTCTAACAGACTGAGTAACTGATTTGAAGCTCCTTTTTCCACTATGTATGCATGTGTGTGTATATATATGCATGCATGTGTGTATGCATGTGTGTGTATGTGTGCATGTATTTGTGTCTATGTATATGTATGTGTGTGTATGTAGGTATGTGTGTATGTATGTATATGTGCATGTATGTATGTATGTATGTATGCATGTATGTGTGTATGTATGTGTATGCACACACATGAATGTATATATATATGTGTGTTTGTGTGTGTCTGTATGTATGTGCTTTGGCCAAACTTATCTGGTAAAAACCTCTCTTATATGTTGAAGGTAACATTATATAGTAATTAGGTAATGATGGTGTGGTGCAGGTGGTGGTGGTCACAGGTAATGAAGGTATAAGTCATTAGCAGTAGTGGTTATTCTGGTGGTGGTGAGAGTAATGGTGACAACAGGTAGTAGCAGGTAAAGGTAGGAGTGATTGTAGTGGTGGTGACAGGTAATGACAGTATTGGTAGAAGGGGGTTGTT
>NC_068994.1:58472152-58474683 GCF_001194135.2 Octopus bimaculoides | reverse complement strand
TCATAATCAAGCTGAGGGCTAAGATCGTGTTCAATAGATATCATAGACAATCCACAAAGTCTGGTACATATTTGTGGTACAATGCAATATTTTTACAAGAACTTTTGCAGGTACAATGTATTACCATTTTATTTCTTGAAATTTTCAGTTAACATTGTCTCCAGCTGGAGCTATACGACACGAACTGTGTCCTTATATTTTTGAACAAGGGAATCTAGTTGGAAAATATAAGGACACAGATTGTGTCGTATAGCCAGCTGGATATGAAGTCTTCTGGGGCTAAAGTACAGCAACATTCGTCCTAAACCAGGACTGCCATGTTATGTTGGCAAACAATCTTTACTCCAAAGTACTGTTGCTGAATATATCTCGTTGTGAGATTTAAAAATAGTAATTTTCTAATTTACAGTGATTTTGTTTTGATTCCCCTTGATCAATTTCAAGAGTATTTGTATTAACTTACAATAAACGGACCAATCATGTATAGATGATAGACAAAAAAAATAAGAACGAACATTCCTGTAAAAGTAAATATCCTCATGATCAAACGTATCACCCATCCCAGCTTATATTTTATTTATAATTTATTGTCATTTATAAATACATAAATACAACTATTATATTTCGTAGGGTATTTAAAAGCCACTTAAGCATTGTAGCATAATTGTCAATGCCATAAAAGGAAATCATATTTTAATTAACTGCATTTCTAAACCTTATTTTTCACATTTTCCACATGATTATCCATAAAATTAAGTACTAAACCATCCCACCTTTATAATCAGAGAAAATATTAATAATTTATTGTTAAAATTAATCTATTACTACAGCAAAAAAACCTTGTCAGTAGGTTTGGTAGATCAAAACTAAAAGAAGCCCATCGTATGTGTGTGTGTGTGTGTGCGTGTGTGTGTGTGTGTGTGTGTGTGTGTGTGTGTGTGTGTGTGTGTGTGTGTGTGTGTGTGTGTGTGTGTGTGTGTTCTCCCCCATTGCTTGACAACTGGTGTTGGTGTGTTTACATCCCAGTAACTTAGCAGTTTGGCAAAAAAGACTGATAGAATAAATACCAGGTTTAGAAAGAAAATAATTACTGGGGTCAATTAGTGTGACTGAAATTCCTCAAGGTGGTGCTCTAGCATGGCCAGAGTCTAATGAGTGAAACAAGTAAAAGATAAATGATAAAAACAGACATATAAGTATTTCATTGTTATTAGCAAATCCTAACACAACTGTTTTTTTTTGTTGTTTTTTTTTATTTTTAGATTTTTGCCTCTTAAAAGATTCCTCTCTTACTTTCACACTTTGACAATTACTAACAATGATAGGCACCTATATATAACGATGATGATCAACATTGATATATTTGTGGTATTTGAAGACCTCTCTGTGCATGGAAACTGATAGATACATATTTTTAGTGCTTAGCAAATTTATAAAAAATTAATCAATATATCACCATACTGAATCATGTTGACAGTTTGTAATATACATTACAGAACTGATCATAGGTCTGCCTCTTTGCGTGCACAACCGGACAAGTCTTCTTGTGCAAGACTAGTTGTTGCCCATGCATGCAACACTCCTCTCTGCATGCCATTAGTGTTGGCCATCTTTGCAGTTAATACAGTTTGGCACTCATATTGTTGGGATTTGAAGCTGGAGTGTAGAACGACAGAACAAATGCTACAAAGTTAATCTAGGTGTGTTTTTGAATTCAGGACATAAAGGACGTAACTAAATACCACCAGGTATTTTTCTCCAGTGCTCAACCGATTCTGCTTAAGGTTAATAAATGACATTTTGTGATGCTCAAGCCTCTCTTTATGGTGGTTTTTGTTACAAGAAACAAAGTGATTTGGTTTGAGACTTTGAAATGAAAACCAGTTTTTCAAACTGCACCTGACATACACATTTCCTAGGAATGTGAAGAACCCTACCCAAAGACTGGTTGGGGGAGGAAATGTCGTTTATTGTTTAGCTACTGCATTACTACAGGAGTGGTCTGTACGATAACAACAACAACAACAACAAAAAGGTTTTATTTGGTATTTGAAAACATTGCAGAGATCAGTAACCTATCCCCGAAGTCCACTTTTCATCTAAGGCTTTGCAATCATGGGACAAACCAAAGCTGATAATGGATGAAGCCAAAAGAATGTAAAGAAATGTCAACAATAAGAAAGAAAAAAAAACGACAACAACAACAACAACGAAATAACATTCCACCCCACCCCCACCCCCACTTCGTTATAAATAATAAGTTGAAAGGACAATGGAAAACTTTTTAGACTGACTCAGTTTCATGAGAGAAGGAGAGAGAATGGGGGGGAGACTTCTGAGGTTGAGTCAGGTTATTGAGGAGGAAACAGTTCACCTCTGGAGGAGTGACAAAGCAGCCTTGTTTTATGGTGGAGAATTCAAAACCTAGTTCAGTGGTTCAGGTAATGACTAATCTTGGTGACATTTATTGGAGATGTTTTCATTGTAACATTAGAAGTTTTTCCTATAAACACAACTGACACAAAACTACC
>NC_068994.1:58468615-58472095 GCF_001194135.2 Octopus bimaculoides | reverse complement strand
CACACATATATATATATATATATATATACAGCTACCTGTCTAACTACCTATGAATTAATATCATTATCATTTAACATCGTTTTTATTTTGTGCCAGTCTTGGCTTTGGTATGTCTTTTATGTCCCAACGCCCAACCACCTTACTGTGTTTGGGTGCTGTTTTTTTTGTCATGGCACCGGCACCAGTGGGGTTGCCAAGTAAGTCAAAAGACAGAAAAGAATAGAAAAGGGAGAAGTCCCCATGACTAAGTGGAGCTGGGATTTTATACATACATACATACATGTGTGTGTGTGTGTGTGTGTGTGTGTGTATCATCATAATTTAACATCTGTTTTCCATGCTGGCATGGTTGGGCAGAAAACACAGCTGTGCCTGTACATATACATAAAGGGTTCAGGCTATATTTGACAGTTTTGCAGAAAAGAAAAGACAAAATCTCAAACAAAAATAAAATGTCTTTTAAAAAGTGCAAAAATGTCAACTCGATTATGACTGGAAGATAAGAGTCTCCTCAGAGTAGTATTAGCCCTCATCTCCATTTTCTTTTCTTCATCTATCTATCTAGCTATCTAGCTATCTAGCTATCTATCTATTTATCTATCTTTATATATATATATATGGCCAACACATATGCCCAACACATATGCCCACAAGGAGTCTGTTCATTATCATTAACAAAAGGTTGCAACATTGTGCCGTCTCAACTGCTAAAATAAACATGGTGCTATTCTGGTGTGATGTCGAAAAACAGCAACAGGCATTTGTGGCATCTGTCTTCAATATTACAAGCAGGAGCCTCCTTCTCCCCCACCACTCGACATATGCAGAGACATAGGTGTATGTTTTATGTCAAGAAACAAGTCGACAAAGCAATTTAAAATTCAAACAGACAAAAGCAAGACACAGTAATTGTCTCCACACACTGCGATGTTGACATAATAAAGCGATTTATCAATACGACCAGACACTAATCATTAGCTTTTCCACATATATATTTTGTATTTTATTCTTTAGACCTTGAGTATATGATAGGAAAGGCAAAACGAGTACATACATACATATGTACGTACGTACATACATACATACATACATATATATGAACGGGTACAGAAAGATCCTGACTTTAAGGATGTTGCGAAAGTCCTGGTTGGGGGCCCAAACTTCCGAGTTCTTTTACAAGGCTTAGAAAAACTGAAGGACCCCTGCAATAAGTGTGTGAATATCTGAGAGGGGACTATGTTGAATAAAAGCATAATTAACTGTATTTTCTTTTACTCAAAGCCAGGGACTTTTCAGCACCCCTTCATACAAGCATACATACATTCATATGTATATGCACAATATTTCATGGCGGAGTTCATTTACAACTAAAAAAAACAAAAAACATACCCACTCAACCATGCAAACAAACGCCCACATGCACATATACATATATGTATATATATATTCTTTTATTATTTTACTTGTTTCAGTTGTTTGACTGTGGCCATGCTGGAGCACTACTTTTAGTCAAACAAATCGACTCCAGGACTTATTTTTGTAAGCCTAGTACTAATTCTATCGGTCTCTTTTGTCAGACTGTTAAGTTACAGGATGTAAGCACATCAACATCGGTTGCCAAGCAATGGGGAGAGGGGAAAAGACAGATACACAAACATATATGTATATATATATATATATATATATATATATATATATATATATATATATATGTATGATAATATATTAACCTAAAAAAAAGCACCCACTACACTCTCGGAGTGGTTGGCGTTAGGAAGGGCATCCAGCTGTAGAAAGACTGCCAAATCAGACTCGAACCTGGTGCAGCCTCCTGGCTTCTCAGACCCCAGTCGAACCGTCCAACCCATGCCAGCATGGAAAATGGACGTTAAACAATGATGATGATGATGATGATAAGCAATAATAAATCTCTGAGTGAGACTTAAACAGTAGCAGCATGGAATTATGAAGTATATTTGTCACGTACATGTGGCGGACCCATAGGGGACAATGCTACTGATGTTTATAGCTCCAGGAACGAATTTTCAGAAAATGTATTATTTTCTAATGAATTTTTTCAACAAATACTTTTCAGATGGCACAAGGTATGAATACATCAATATTGAAAGTAACAAAATAAAAAAAAAGAGAAAGAAAATTGGTGGACATAAATATTGACGCACATCACATATACGTCTACAAAATGAAATTTGAAATTTTGAACAAAACATGGAATGTGTGTCAATATGCACGTGTACACCCCTATCAATTTTTCTTTTGTGATAGAATTGTAATCTACACAATTTGAAAGGTATTTGTAGAAAATTTCATTAACAAATTCCCATTTTCCTTAAACTTATAAAGAAACAAAGACAGTAGTGGAGAGCATCCCCCTATGTGTGTGTGTGCAATCAATTTCAGTTACCCTGTTTTTTTATTCGTGTTTAAAATCTAGACTGTCATGATTCGTTAAGACGAAAATGAAAAATACCTCCATAAACTAACCCCCACCCCATCCACACACATCAATACATAACTAATTCAGATTTAATGATAAACGGATAGCCTGTGAGTTTTAAATTTGAGCGGGATTTATTCAAACGTTTCAGAATTTACCTGTATTGTATACAGGTGAGAGTGTATGTATGTGTGAGTGAGCACATGATTTGTCTATGTATGTATATGTGTGTGTCTGTGTACATATATGGATGTGAGTTGGTGTCTGTTTGGACTGGCTCACAATAGAAACAAAGTTACATACAGCCGGACAGACACACAGACTGCAAGACAGTTACTTCACATGCATGCACGTATTACTGTTTGTGGGTGTGTGTAGGTGTGCCCCCGCATGTAACCAGTTTTATCTACCTTAAATGCAGGAACATCTGTTACTTGTTTCAGTCATTAGACTGCGGCCATGCTGGAGCACTGCCTTGAAGAATTTTAGTTGAATGAATCGGCCCCAGTACTTAATTTTTAAAAAACCTGATACTTATTCTATCAGTCTCTTTTGCTGAACTGTTAAGTTACTGGAACAAAAAGCAGTGATGGGGAACAAACAAAAACACACAAATACATATATGTATGTGTCTATATGTTTACATATATAATATATATAGATAGACTGCTGGAGTTCTGTGATGCAACCAATCTTATGGTCTGCAATACCAACTTCAGGAAACCTGCCAGTCACCTAGTCACCTACCGCTCCGGCAGACACTCTAGCCAAATCGACTACATCCTCGCCAGAAATAGGGAAAGAGGGCGGCTTATAAATGCCAAAACCTACCCTGGCGAAGAATGTACCCCACAACATAGATTAGTAGTTAGCGACTTTGGGATCAAGGCAAAATGGGTGCCCAGAATTAGACAGGCTTGGAGAAGAAGGGTGTGGAAGCTTAAAGACCCTGCAAACGGACAGAGACTTAGAGACAAGTTACTTGAAGCATTTAACGAAATAGAAGGGGATATAGCATCATA
>NC_068994.1:58460914-58466076 GCF_001194135.2 Octopus bimaculoides | reverse complement strand
CATAAAAGACACCATTTCGAGCGTGGCCGTTTTTGTGCGGGTGACACGTAAAAGCACCCACTACACTCTCTGAGTGGTTGGCGTTAGGAAGGGCATCCAGCTGTAGAAACTCTGCCAAATCAGACTGGAGCCTGGTGTTGCCATCCGGTTTCACCAGTCCTCAGTCAAATCGTCCAACCCATGCTAGCATGGAAAGCGGACGTTAAACGATGATGAGGCTTCTTTCAGTTTCTGTCTGCCAAACCCACCCACAAGGCTTTGGGCGACCGGAGCCCATAGTATAAAACTCTTACCCAAGGTGTCATACAGTGCAACTGAACCCGGAACCATGTGGTTGGGAAGGAAGCTTATTACTACAAAGTTACGTCTGCGCCTATTCTTACCACACAGCCACACCTGGATATCTACCTATCTATCTATCTATCTATCTATCTATCTATCTATCTATCTACACACAAGCACATTTGCACCCCACTCCACCCCACCCCCCACTTACACCCACCCACACATAAGCATGTCTTATTAGCCTGTTTGTAATCAGAAGAATAAAGAATATATATGAATATATTCTGAGAAATGGTCACTGAGCCATGAAACATCAAGATTGTCCACTTTGTGTTCATGAGTGTAACAAAAAGTAACAAGATACACTCATATCTGATTAATTTCTACAGAATGGCTTTTATAAACTGGACACTAACTATATTTAATTTATTTTAGATTATCTTGGATTATCTAATACATGCTGCTTCTGTGTGTGTGTGTGTGTGTGTGTGTGTGTGTATCATCATCATCGTTTAACATCTGCCTTCCATGCTGGCATGTGTGGGACAATATATATATAGACAAACATAGATGTTAGTTTTTATGTTCAGTTCTAATAAAAGCTATTTTTAAAAAATATTAATCTAATGAGTAACTCTATACTTCTGCAGGGTAAAAATTTATTATTGAGAAACATGAATATTCTTGTCAGTGACTTCAATGTTTTGGCCAGCCAAGCCATCGTCAGACTTCGAAGTCACTGCCAATAATATTCTTTTTTAAAAATAATATATAATATGCTTGTTAAAGAATTATAGGTGTTAGGAAGAGATTCCAGCTGTAGAAACCTTGCCAAATCAGATTGGAGCCTGGTGCAACCTCCCGGCTTGCCAGTCCTCAGTCAAACCATCCAACCCATGCCAGCATGGAAAATGAACGTTAAATGACAATGACGATGATATATATGATATATAATATATTGGTTTTGTAGAATGAACAGGAGAAATAGAACTCAATGAATGAGTATATACATTTAATTTTTACTTCTTTTAATCAGCAGAAAGCAAGGAAACTGATTTCAAACCTGGGAGTCTACAGAGAATTACAAGCTTCCAGATTTGAAGTTAGTTCAATAAATGCCATATATATAAGCCTCTGTCCTTCAATTACTTTGGTAACATTTATGTGTATTGATCTCTCGAACTTGCCGTTCTTCTTTACACTCCTGTCGACTCTCTTTTACCCATCAAAACCGATTTTCTTAAATTCCTTTTCTTGCAACTTGCTACATCTTTGCCACCATCTTCTTCCTCTTCCAGTTGGGGTAAGCATGTACCCCTCCCTGCAACAACACATCTATCCCCATTCCTCTATCATACTTTCACCTCTCATCACCTGACATAAAGCCACTTCTTTCGATACTACTCCCCACCTGCCCCACTAGTTGAGATGGGGCTCTTGTCTTGTGAGCTTCTTGGTGACCTCACTAGTGCCAGTGCCACATAAAAAAAAAAGCATCCGGTGCATTCTGCGAGGTGGGGGTATTGGGACAGCAGCAGTCCTCAGTCATGTGCATCACATGCCGGATGGGAGGATCCCAAAAGACCTCCCGCACGGGGATTTGGTGACTGGCACGAGCACGAGGACTACCTCATCTGTGTTTCATGGATGCCTGCAAAAGAGATTTGAAGTCGATAGACCTGGATGTCCTGAGATGGGAGGAGGCCATTAATGGTTGCCCACACTGGAGACAAATACTGCGAAAGGGGATGAAAAGAGGGGAAGAGAAACAGGGACTTTCCACCAAAGAAAAGTGCACTCGACAAAAGGAAAAACCAGTAGCAGTGGCAGAGAGCTCCTTCAAATGCAGTCTCTCCATGCATGACTGCCACTCCTGTGTGGGCCTCGACAGCCAGAGCAGATGCTGCACCACCTTCAGCAGTTTCTTCAGGTGCAAATCCATGGTCCCTCGAGATTGATGGATGCCTACCACAATTACTGTAGAAGATGGTAAAATAGATATCAGAAAATATGTGCAAAGTGGGTCCCTTGATGGCTGACGACCGATTGGAAGAAGGAAAGAGAGGTGCAAGCCTAATCTGGTTTGCTGGAAATAACTGAAGCTAATAAAGACATGGCTTTGCTTTTGTCTACATATCTTTAGACAAGGGATGAAGTGTGGTCATGTCTTTATGATCCAGAAACAAAGGTTCAGCCCATGGAATGAGGTTACACATCTTCTCCAAGGTATAAGAAGTTCAAAAGTGAGTGACTGACACAGGAAGTCACAGCAGCTGTTTTTTTGACAACAACAAAGGCATTATTTTCCTACATTTTCTGAAACGTGACTGTATTGTGAATAGAGAGCGGCACTTTGAGACACTCAAAAAACTTAGAGAAGCCATTGCGAGGAAGAGACCAAACAAAATCCTGAAAACAATCCACATTCACATGACAATGTGTAACTATATTCATTTTGGTAACAAATCAGGCTTTTGACAAACTGGGTTGGCCAGTGGCTCCCCCTCCACCACATCAGCCAGATCTGGTGCCTCCTAACTTCCATGTCTTTGGTGCAATGAATAGTCTTTGGGATCAACAAGTTGATAACACAGACAAATGAGGAAATCGGTACAACAGTGCAGAGCGGAAGTTTCATGCAAGAAGATTCAAGAGATAAGTTCAACAATGGCACGAATGTATTACTCACAAAGAAAACTATATTAAGTGGTGTAAAAGCTATTTTTATGTTGGTGATTATTATGTTGGGTGGTACGTGTGTCAAGAGGAAGAATGACTCTACCAACATATGGGATTTGAAGGATCTCAGTTAATCCTAAAGTTATGCCTACTTTTGCTTTACTTTCTACACAACCCACGTATAGGGATTCATTCATCTAGGGATTGAACTCATGCCCACCAAATAAGTGGCAGCACTTAGTATTTTACACTTTATCAACCATTTGGGGACAAAATCTAAACGATGAGGAACACCATGAGAAGATAATATAACCAAAAGAATAAGGACATACGATCAGCTCTTGTAAACCTCTCAGTTGGCTCTGTAGAGGGCAAACACCATATGGCGGGGGTTTCATTGAGAAAGACCATTAAGCCTAGGGCCATTAAAGAAAATGTAAAGGCTAGATTTCATCCACCTCATTTCCACACCTAACTATCCAATGGTCAATGTCTTACTGTACATAATAATCGGTGATTAAATGTCAACTATTATTCTGCGTTGTTTACTTAGCGAGTCTACAAGTACATACTGGTTGAAAGAGAATCAACAAGTGGCATTACGAGTGTGTGAGTAAGTAATATGGGAATAACCCTAGCATGGGTATAGGAAAATGAAAACAAGAAAACAATCCGTCCCCAGTATAGGGCTTGGGTCACAATTGATAGGGTATTACAAAATTATGACAGGTACTTTGATCAGGGTGGAGAGAATGTTGGCCAAAATGTTGTGACTATAACAGCTAAGATGAATGCACTAGTTTAATAATGATTGTTGATCTAGTTAGAAGGGTTTTGAGAGGAGGGAATTTGTAGATTCGATGTTGGAAGGATGAAAGGCGAACTTAACCTTGACAGGAAGTGATCTAAAGCGCTACAACAAAATATTGTCCAGCATTTAACCCAATGTTTTAATGACTAACCTGAGGGTGCAAATATAGTAATAATCCTTTCTACAATAGGCACAAGGCCTGAAATTCGTAGGCGGCGGGGTAAGTCGATGACATCAACCCCAGTGTTTCACTGGTGCTTAATTTATCAAACCCCGAGAGGATGAAAGTCAAAGTCAACCTTGATGGAATTTGAAGTCAAACATGAAGACAGACAAAATGCCATTTGGCATTTCACCCAGCCTGCTAACCATTCTGCCGGCTCCAAGAATTAAGAGAAAAACTTATAAATAAATATATAAACACAAACACACACACACACACACACACCTATATATACACACACATGTATATAGATAGACAAATACATACAATACAATACATGTATATATGTATGTATGTATGTATGTATGTATGTATGTATGTATGTATTCTCTAAGATCCTGTTTTCAGGAATAAGACAAAGTTTGAAGTCTTAGTCAAATCAAAATAATTTATAAACCTGACCCTGAGTGTGTTTAGAGTCCCACCATTAGTAAACGTCTTATTTTATCACAAATTAATCAACACCAATACCACACACACACAAGGTGTGTGAGTGGAATTTCAAATCTTATCAGTGTGTACAAAATACTTTTCGTACTTTGAATGGGAAACTTCCTTTCACGGGATTGTAGTCTTCATTGTGTATGTGTTTACATATATATATATATACACACCAGAGTTTCAAAAGCCAGGTAATTCATATAGCCAGGTGTGATATATCCCCAGGACTCTCATCATTGGGCCTGTGTATGTATGTGTAAGTCTACACGTATGAGTGTATGTTAATATATAATTATTTATGTGTGTGTGTGTGTGTTTGTATGTATGTTGTGCTGTGCGTATGTATGCGTGTATATGGTCAAGTCTTTCTTACCTGTTGCATTGTTGTAGGAGATGTTGTTCTCCAGATCAACCGACGTTTGTATATAATCCACACTGCTGTCTCGTCGTTCCATTTCACCGACCACACACCATTACAAACACACACACTAAACAGAAACACACACACACAACACTATATATATATATATATATATATATATATATATGTGTGTGTGTATATATATATATATATATAGACAGACAGACACACACACACACCCAGACCCACACGACAAACTGCCCAAACTTCTGATTCCCACTTAAATGACCACAACAACAACAACAATCTCGAAATAACTATTCTTCTTGTTATTTTTATGTATGATTGTTGTAACAGTAATT
>NC_068994.1:58457877-58460537 GCF_001194135.2 Octopus bimaculoides | reverse complement strand
TACACGTATGAGTGTATGTTAATATATAATTATTTATGTGTGTGTGTGTGTGTTGTCTTTCTTGGCTGCTGCTGTTGCTTATGTCAGGGTGGGGGCTGTCGTTGTTGCTGTTGTTGTTGCTGGCGGCGGCGGAGGCGGCGGCGGTGGTAGTGGTGGTGACGTGTTGGGCGAGCTGTTTACTGACGTGGTGGTGGTGGTGGTAACAGAGACAGTGGTGTTTGGTGGTGATAACAGTAGTGAAGAGCGTGGGGGTGGAGGGGTTGAAGTGGTGGTGTTGGTGATAGTGGTGATGAGATGGTAGAGTGATGACGGTGGTAGTGGAAATGGTGGTGGTGGTGGTGGTAAAGGTAACGCCAGGAGTGGCAGTTATAGAAAGACCAGAGGTAGTTGTATAGGTCGTAGTAATTTAGATAATGTATGATAGTATTCTTATGTAGGAGAAACAGTAGTAGAGAAATGAGAGTTCCTTCGGTATTGGTCTACAGAGTGTCGGTGTGAGGAGACGACGTCATTCATCCCCTTTTTCAGCCTCTTTATGTCATAAGGAAAGGTTAGGGTCCGGGGTGAATGACGTCATGTACCAATATCGAAGGATTGCCACGAAATGACAGTATAAATATTAGTATGGGTGCTAGTATGAATAGAAACTAAAGAGATGTATTGGTAGTAGTATAATAGGTATTTTGTTTAACCTTAGGACACACCTGTGATGATTGACATTCCTACCATGACCACATAGTAGAGGGCGAGGTTGTATGACTTGTATTGTTTACAGTGGAAGTTGTGTGACTACGTTTATATTACTACCTCTTTCTTCACCTGTATTATAGAAGGCACTGGCATGGCTGGATGGGAAGAAGTTTGCTTCCTAGCCACATGGTTTTGGGTTCAGTCCTTGGGCAAGGTCTTCTACTATAGCCCCAGGCTAACCAATGCTTTGTCAGTGGATTTGGTAGAAGGAAAATAAAAGAAGTCCACTGTGGCCACCATTTCGAGCGTGGCCGTTGCCAGTATCGCCTGACTGGCCTTCGTGCGGGTGACACGTAAAAGCACCTACTACACTCTCTGAGTGGTTGGCGTTAGGAAGGGCATCCAGCTGTAGAAACTCTGCCAAATTTAGATTGGAGCCTGGTGTTGCCATCCGGTTTCACCAGTCCTCAGTCAAATCATCCAACCCATGCTAGCATGGAAAGCGGACGTTAAACGATGATGATGATGATGATGATTCTCCGACTTAAAGCTACATTTATATATAAATAATTGACTGAAAAATGATGAGCTAACCCAAGCGAAAATTGAACCCACAAATCAATGCTTACACGACTCCTTGTATAACCAATTGGGCCAACAGACTTCCAATACTAATAGACTTCCATAGTTGCTTTATCTCTCTCTAACTTACAAAACCTTCTGGTTTGTTTATAAATATTATATATATATAATTAAAAACGAATGTAAAAATACATTACGAAGGATACATCATAAACGATTAATAATTATTTATGAATATATCAATGGCCAAACATGTAATAATAGTAATGGCCAGACGTGTTTATGCAAAATGTTGGAAATGAACAACACTGCTTGTATGACAGAGATGCTCACTTACAACTCTCACATAATGTCAAAACAAGGACACACACACACACACACACACACAAACACACACACACACACAACAACAAGCTTCTTTCAGTTTCCGACTACCAAATCTATTCATAAGGCTTTGATTGGTCCAGATCTGTGGTAGAAAACACTTTCTTAAGGTGCCATGCAGTGGGACTGAACCAAAAACCATGTGGCTGGGAAGCAAACTTCTTACCACACATCCACATCAGTGCCTATCATTCATATGTGTATGTGTGTGTGTGTGTCTGTGTCTTTGTATTAATGTCTGTTCCTCCCCCACCCCGCTACTCGACAATCATTGTTTGTTTACGCCCTCATAACTTACCAGTCCAAGCAGAGAATTAGTACCAGACTTTAAAAAAACATAAATTAAGTATTGGGGTCAATGGGTCAATGTACTCAACTAAACCTTTTAAGGTGGTGCCCCAGCATCGCCACATACCAATGTTGAGGGTTCAAATCTCACTGAGGCAACTTTTATCTTTTCTGGGGTCAGTAACATAAAGCATCTGGTTAACTACTCACCTGAACACAAATTAGGGGACCTGAACTTATATGTATATATAAAGATAAAAAGAGTGGTGGCCCCACTTATCCTGATCCCTACTATTTTCTCTGCCACTCCCTAAATTATAATAGACTTAACAAAGTATGTATTATTTCCTAAACTCGTTCTGTCACAGGTATGACAAAAGAAACAATCTAAATGCTTTGAGTTCCATAATTGATGTGAATCTATTAAGGAAATGGTTGTTCTTTACGTCTGAAGTCTATGCAGCTTCTTTCAAATGATGTAATGTTTTCATTAATCAATTGAAGGAGTCACTTGAAACGGCCGCAATGAATCGTTATATGTGGTTTGTGCCTGAAGAATATATTTGAGTTTTCTCAACATATGAAACTATTAGGAGTGCATTGATACACGTGTTGTGACCTTTAATTGAAAAATATTTATCTCTCACCAGATGGGGTACTTCTTTTGTTGAATTTTCTTTCATGGATCAGTACATATATATATATATATATATATA
>NC_068994.1:58451005-58457594 GCF_001194135.2 Octopus bimaculoides | reverse complement strand
TATATATATATATATATATATATATATATATATATGTATGTATGTGTATATGTGTGTGTGTATACATATATATATATAACATAATAGGGTAAAAAATTTGATATTAATTAATATCAATTTAATACCAGGAAACCAGCACATTAAAAGAATCAGAAGATTCAGAAGAAAATTTCTGAGATCTCAAAAGGATTATAATACTTGTGTATATAAAAGAGACCACTAAGTGGACTATTAAAAGGCACCCAGTGCACTGATGGAGTGGTTGGCATTAGGAAGGGCATCCGGCCATGCCAAAGCAGACTGGAGCCTGATGCAGCTCAGTAGCTTATCAGTTCCAATCAAACCATCTAACCTATGTCAGCATGGGAAATGGACGCTAAATGATAATGACAATGATGATGATGATGATGGTGATGATATATAAATACACACAGTGGGATCTCTGTATATGAATATAATCTATTCTGGAGCCCTGTTCATTAACCAAATTGTTTGTTAGATGAGTAATTGAAATACACGTAACTAAGGGTAATCCATTTGAAGTCCCACCCAAGCTGCACATGACATGAAATGTTGTTTTATTCGTCAATCTATCATAGTAAATATATAAATGTGTGTGTGTGTGTGTGTGCATGCATACATTTTATTTCCTCTTTGTCTAGCTTCTGTCAATCCATGGTAATGTTTTTAGCAAAATATGACAAATATTCTCGATATGAAATATGAAAATTTACATGGCTATTAATGAATTATACATGTTCTCTCAGCCATGTGTGTCTTTATGTGGTTTGTTGTTCAAATTTCAGTGCATTGGCTGAATATATTTGTCTTAAGAAAACCTGTTCACTACACAATTTGTTCATTTAGCTTATCATTCATATATGAACTCCTACTGACTAACATACAAGAGTAAGTCATGGTCCATTGACAAAATTACAGTTCATTGAGTATAATTTTCTTCAGAAAATTATGCAATTTGTTCATTCACAGAACCACTTGTATACGGGGTACCCCATATTCACACACACACGTACAAATTTGGAATTATTTAATTACATCATCATTAAATTGAATTTGTATGGTTTCTCTTCAGTGGCCTTTCAGAGGAGTTAGTGGTGGCAAGTTAGAGATGAGATTCCAAGAATATTAAAGTAGTAGATGACATTGAAGTTTGCACAGTGCTGTTCGAGAGCAGCAGATGGCAGAGGAATGGTCAAAGCAGAAAACTCATATTGGAATTGTGATGATAGGCTGAGAATATCATCATCATTATCATTTAGCATCTGTTGTCCATGCTGGCATGGGTTGGACAGTTTGACCAGGGCTGGCATGCTGGAAGGCTGCACCAGACTCCAGTTTTATTTGACATGATTTTCTACAGCTGGATGCCCTTCCTAATGCCAATCTCTCTGAGAGTGTAATGGGTGCTTTTATGTGCCACTGGCACAGGTGCCACTTGCATGATACTAGTATCTTCCATGACTGCAATTTTACTTGGCTCGATGGGTCTTCTTTTCCAGCATGACATAATGCCAAAGGTCTTGCAGACAATTAAAGTTCCCAGAGAGTATCAAGCCTTTGACACTCCTCCAGAAATAAAGGCTCTCTCTCAAAATTCCATAATGATCATGCAGAAACTAATTGTACCCTGGGGAGAACATATGGAAGAGGCTCAGAAGAAAGCTTGCCAAATACCAGAAGTTAATACAACAGTGCAGAAATCAAAGCTGGTGGCACACTGCAAGCCATTTGAAGTGGACTTCAAGCATTTTGCAGGGCATTCACTCTGTGACTGGTGCAACAAAGAGGAGGGCTGTATGCTTTATCACCATAGTTGCAAAGAAACACACTCAATGGCTTTGGTTAAAGAGAGCAGGCCAATGGTTTGCTGTTCCTGTGATGCAACCTGGAAGTTGATCAACCCTGGCTGGACCAACAAATGAAGGGGTCTGATGTTAAAGGATCTGAAATCCTTAAAGACCCTAGAAACATCCCAGAGCATCCATGAGATGTTTCTTGGAACTAATCTGTTTCTATGTATTTCTGTGTGACAGTATATGTGTGTGGGTGTGTTTTTGTCATTTGACCATAGTGACCCAATTGTCAGTCCACCAGTGACCAGCCTCCCTGCTTTTTGCATGTGTGCATGCTTTGTGTGTGTGTATGTGTGTGTGTGTTGCATACCTGGGTTACAATCTCCTTCTTTGCTCCATTCCATATTTTCTCTCCGTTTTTCGATGGCTTTCTGCTCTTTACTCCTTTCTTTCTCTTCCGTTCATTTCCTTCTTTCTCTCTTTCCAGGATGCATGCATGCACGTGTGCGTGTATATGCTTAAGTGCATATGCTTACTTGCCTTTCTTTCCTCCTCGTTTTGTCTTCTTCCTCTTCTCACTCCAATCAAAAGCCAGTTCATAAATTCATCCGCTTGTGCGTCACGGTGTCTCTGTTATGCCCGAAGCGTGTCTTAGTTCTGTATAAGAGATTGGTTACACACCAGGGAAACTCAGGCCAGAGTAATTGGCCAATTGAACAGTCTAAATAGATTTCACACACACACACACACACACATACACACACACGTATGTATATTGACATGCACATGCTGTGATTTGACTTCGTGTGCCTTGTTTATACTTCTCTTCAGAAAAATAATAAAGAAAATGAAGAAAGGAAAGTGGGGACAAAGACCTAAGTTTCATTATCCTTACACGACTAATTGACAAAATTGTGCATCCACAGAGTATCAGGGATTTTTCAAAGAACTGTAAATAACATTGGTAGAATTAGGTTTAGAAAAGGCAACATGCAAGAGAGAGGTTAGTAAAAATCAAACAGAAATACTCTACAAGGAACCTAAACAATATTAGCCAGAACTTGTTGGTATTTTACAACCAGCTTTAAAAAAATACTAACTCATGCTTTTGGGTCCACAAGAATACAGAAATTGGCAAGCATGGGGCCCTCCTACCTGACTTCTAGCTTGTATATCATGCTTTATTTCCTTTTCTTGTTTTAATTGATGTGTGTTTCATCATACTTTATCCTATTTATTCCCATGCAATAATTGTACTTTAAAAATGTCAATTTGTCACCATTTAGATTCTTGTGTAACACCTGTCACACCTTTTCTTGGTTTTGAATAACATGACTGCCATGCTTCACATGTTCCTTTGTAAAGTCCCTGGAAAATGTTGCCTGTTTTTCTATATTTCTGAGAAACTTTGTGACTCCTAAAGAAAAGATTATTATCAGTATTTTGTCTGCCACTACGTTCTGAGTTCAAATTCCGCCAAGGTCGACTTTGCCTTTCTTCCTTTCAGGATCAATAAATTAAGTATGAGTGAAACACTGCAGTTGATGGACATTCAGATTTAGATATACCAGTTATACTTTCCGCCATCTCAAATGGAAAAGAATATTCTCTGGAAGCCGGTTCCTTCACCATTCACTTTTAATTAGTCTACCGCTTGCTGCTCTTACATGATTCCTAACTGGATATTTTCTATCACTGATAACAGCATTCTGTCCAACTGTATTTGACTTCTAGAAATTATTTTTTTTCTTTAAAAGTGACATTGTGAAATTAAATAAGAAGAAGAAAAGAAATTACTGCAGGCTTCACAAGCTTAGCATTTTAAAAAGGTTAATAGGCAGAACGTGTGTGTATATATGTATATATATGTGCGCGTACACGTGTGTGTGTGTTTTTCAGGTAGAATGAGTGATGGCTAGATATTAGCTATCCCAAGTTATTATAGAAAAGAAGACAGTAAAACAATGATGATGATGATGATGGTGATGATGAAGGTGATGATTACGAGGTATATTTCCATATTTCCTCATGTTATTTAAGGATATTAGTTGCATGGTAATCAGACATATCTATCTAAATGTATGCATACACACACACATACACACAAATATGTATACATACATCAAAATAATCAATAGAGTTTATAGTAGAGATAAAAAGATATTTTCAACAAAAACAAAAAAGAAAAAAGAAAATAACAAGTGATTTAAGTTAAAATCAAAACATGGAATTGTTGTGTAAATGTGATAGTGAACAAGAGAAAGTAATAGGATATTAGAAAAAATGACATTAGAAACATGACTAACGCTGAAAATATCATTCTTGGTCATGCAGATACGATTTCCCAGTTTAGCTAAACCGTGATCTGTGCATTTGAGATTATTTAGGTCATCATTTGTGCTTGACAGTATCCACAACATCCTTTCTTAGATCAACCTGTATCTTGGCAACACCGATGAAACAATTAATCTGAACGACAGCAGAAAAGATTGGCCTGTCCAACTGCGTGTGTGTTTATTTACACATCTGTTTATCTGTTTATTTATTATGTGTTTATTTACACATCTGTGTGTGTTTATTTACACATCTGCTTCAAAGGAATAATGCTATTATGAGAGAGAGAGGAAAATAAACGATTTTGTGCAGAAACTAGTGTTGGTCTTTTCAGGGCTGGCCCTAGAGTCACTGGTGCCCTGAGCAAGCTGAACCTCAGTGTGTACAAGCTGACGGTTGATGAAATTTCCTTGTTATTGTCATGTCCGCCTTGGCACCCCTTAGCACATGGTGCTCTGGCCAACTGCCTGAGTTTCTGGTACCTTGAGCCAGCCGTGGGTCTTTTTATTATTTCTTTGTTTTCCTTAATGGGTCTGGACAAAGAGGTAGTATCCCTGGCCCTTAACAACCACTCTGGGACCAGCAACAATGAAGCCATTAGTGCTTCTCTTGAGCAGTTGTAAATGAACATCTCCAGGAAAGATGAAGAAAAGGACTTTCCAGAGAGAGAGATAACATTCTAGAAAGGAAAAACTGGATGTAGTGATTAGTATGGGATCTGGGTCAGCTGGATAAAGGATACTGGGGGCAGGAGAGACGAGTGGACATAGTATGAGCCCTGCTATCTCTGAGGAGTAGAAAATATAATAGTAGCAATAGAAAAGGCAGAGAGAGGAGATGAAAAAAACACCTGTGTGCCAGAGGCTGGAGTATACCTGTGAGTAAGTTAATGACAACCTGATGGGTGGCCCTTTTTTCATATGTGTTGTTTGCAAACATAAAAGTTAATAAAATTTATTAAATAAGTTTCCATTTCTTGAACGATGGGCCTTTCCCTTTCTTGACAGCAGAACTCCCTTCCCACCTGTCTTCAAAAATCACAGTTTTTGTATAATGTAATAGTACATCAACTTCATTCATACGTACCCAGACTTAACACATCACTTGTTGCAAGTATTCAGTTCAGTTCCCTGCCCACCCATGACTTCAGCGTCACCAGCCACCAACAATATCACTGTAAGTCAAAGCAAGACTCTCTACTATGTCACTCAGTTTGCTAGAAATAGCAGCCAAATCTTCCTCAGATACAACCATACTGTCTTAAGAAAAAAGGCACATGTAAAACAAGATAAACAGTATCTGGAAAACAAAGAAGGACAGGGTGGTCACAGCTGGAATGTCTTTTGTATATAAAATCTGACCTGGGGTTAATCAATAACAACTACAGAATATACATGATGAAAGTCTTATATGAAAGTGTGGGGAATTCCTTAATCTGTACCTTTGTATAGGAAGCACCTGTTTAAGGACAGATTGGCAGGACTCAACTTTTGTGCTGTGTTTCTCTAGGGATACATTTAATTATCAGGACCCAACCTTTCCAAAATGTGTTTGTTGATTAACCCCACAGCCAGCACCTCAACCATGAAATATGGTCTGTCTATACATGACCATTGTTATGTGTATGGTTGGGTGTACAGTTGTGTGCATCAAGGGATGGATTTGCCTATGCGCATGGTTGTGTGTGAATGTCTGTACATACAGCTGTATATGTTTGGTCATGTGTGTATGGTTGGGCATACATGCTTGTATGTATAACTGCATATCTATGGCTGTGTGTATGTGTGTGTGGGTACCAGGCTCAGAATCGGAACTGTCGGCCTTTCCATTGTTGCCCTCTCTGCACAGACAGCAATGCTCTCCATGAATTCCACTCATCCCCCCTCCCCCCCACATTGCCACTTGAAATAAAACTAATCTACCATACCTCTAGTAAACTCTTTAACCTAGTATAACAGCCTCTCCAGTATTGGAGGAACAATATCAGTAAAGAAATGTATTTTATTTTATTCGTCAAAGTAGTCGGCTGGTCTGGAGTGTCAAATGGTGAAGAACGAGCTTGTAACCCTTGACACACAAATAAATATATATACACTCATTGTTGTTATGAAATAAAGCTAAACCTAAGCACCGAACCAGCTCTCAAACCAGTAAGACAACCTTTTTAATGCAAAATAATACAATAAAGCTACATTGATCCTTTTCACTTGTTCTTCATTTAGTTGATCTGAAGTGCTGCCTGGTGGGGAGAAACCTGCCTAAGACTCCCAAAATACACTTAGAGAAACCCAGTTTGTCTGTTGCAAATATTTGGAATAGATACGTTGGTAATGTTGCAGTATTAAAATATTCGTGTTATATTTGTGTTTATGTGTGTATTAATGTACGTATGTGTATATATATATATATATATACATACGTGTGTATAAGTATATATATAT
>NC_068994.1:58448250-58449947 GCF_001194135.2 Octopus bimaculoides | reverse complement strand
AGCATTAGGCCTCTTGGAAGCAATGACCAACACCTATGGCATTATGTTGTACTTGAGCAGAAGACCCATCAAGCTGAGCAAAATCGCAGTTGTGGCAGATACCGGTGTCAGGCAAATGGCACCTGTGCCAGTGGCACGTAAAAGCACCCATTACACTCTTGGAGTGGTTGGTGTTAGTAAGGGTATCCAACCATAGAAAACCATTCCAAATCAGATTGGAGTCTGGTGCAGCCTTCCAGCTGGTCAGCCCTGGTCAACCGTCCAACCCATGCCAGCATGGACAATGGACGTTAAATGATGATGAGGACGACGATATATGTTGCAATGGATAAAAATATGAAGTAACTCAAAATATAATAGTGTGTTCTGCTGTGTTGCCCAAGTGTTCAGTGTTTACATATTTGAGTCTCTTTTGACATACGGCTGTAGTGACTGTGTTGGAACACAAACACACACACACACACACACACACACACAGAGCAACTTTGTAGCATCATTGTGTAAGTCTCTCTGTTGCATGTATATTGAAGCAAAGGACATTGTCGTCATTATACAGAAAGAGTGAAAGAGAGAGAGAGAGAGAGAGAGAGAGAGAGAGAGAGAGAGAGAGAGAGAGAGAGAGAGAGAGAGAGAGAGAGTGAGAGAGAGATCAATATGTTAAAATGGCTAAGTTCCCATAAGTTGTAGTGAAGAGACTGTAAGGCTGCATAGGTTCAAGACTGTCTGTAATGGGAAATATAGCCAGACAGGGGTCAATGTGATACCCTCACCATGGGATCTAGGGCACAAAACTGGGGCAGCAGTCATCCATCCCATATTATTAGAATCTGGAAGAAAGCACAGACAATTCTTTTTAGATGATGCTTTGTTTAAGTTTAATTAAAGTCAATTCTTAATTACACCTGTACCAGGTAAGATAAGATGTTGAGTTAGATAGCAGACTGGTTTAACGACATTCTCATTTGGTGGGCAGGTAGAGTCGAGGAGTTGGTTTTGTATGTGTGTGTGTATGTGTGTATGTACATGTGTGCATGTGTGTGTGTGTGTCTGTGTGTGTGTGTGCAGGTGTATACAGGATGGAAATCAGTTCAGAAAAGAGCAAGATTCTGGTTGGGGTTGTCAGTTTAGTCACCGATGACCCAACCAGGCAGCAGGTTGTACTGGGTTACATGTTACCAGAAGCACCCAAGAGCAACCTGACATACATACATGCACACCTGTCTGTGTAATTTAAGAGCAATTTAAAACCCAGAAATGGTTGATGTAGGTCATATCTAGGAGCATTAGTTACAGCTGTGTCCAGTGCAGCGAATGGCCACTGGACACTGATACCTTTATCACAACTGTCCAATGTATTAATGACATGACAATACAAACTTTCTCATAGTCACCAAATTGTTCATAATCATCATCATCACCATTTTACATACCACTCCCACCACCACCACAACCACCAGGACAGTCAGACCAGTGTCACCACTACTACCACCAGTATCATCAGCCCCACGATCACCATCACCATCACTACCACCATCATTACTATGATCACTACCACTCCCACCACCACCAGACCACCACCATTACAGCCATATCAATGCCACCACGACCACGGCGACCACCACCATCACCCCCACCATTGTGCTGTTCGTGACTCAGATTCTTGTAAAACCAAAATTTCAGTTTAATTTAAATCTCTT
>NC_068994.1:58443919-58446660 GCF_001194135.2 Octopus bimaculoides | reverse complement strand
CACCACCACCACCACCACCACCACCACCACCATCACTGCCACCACCACCATTGTGATTACAATCCTTAATCCTAATCATGATTTTCTTTCTTAAAATAATGACCAATAGCAGAAGAAGTGGAAACACTGGGTGTAATCTAATGTACACGACTGATAATCCAATACTCAAGAAGTCAGGTTTCCCAGTGAAACCACAAGGATATCATTTTACACACTTGAATATCATATTTTTGTAACTGCAACAAATGAAATCCTAAGCTGTTTGACTATTTTCTGTTTAAAATATTTCAAATTTTTTTACCTTTAATTTGAAAAGCCAGACAGGATATGAAATGTGTAAAATGATATATTTAAAACAGATGGTGTAGTATCTGTGTGTTTGTGTCTATAGATAGACATTCAGACAGACACACCTTCATATGTGTGTGCGTATGTTTGTGTGTTTGTGTGTGTATCTCAAAACAGATGTTTTTTGGTATTATATATTCACCATTACACATGTTTCACTTCATAATAGGAGTTATAAAACTGTACATGTAGGAGAAACATGTAAGATATCTCCTATTAGAAATCCTTCAGACAGAGAATCAAATAATAACACAAACAGAAAGGCTACATGTTATCATGTAATGGAAACATGGAGGAAATACTCATTACTTTTGATACTCCAGAGAATCAATCTGTGAACAAAAGTCAGGACAAAAACAGCAGTGATTAGGACCACATGCTACATGAAAAGAAGGATTACTTTAGTTCTTTCTTATATGGCCAAGTTAAAATCGATGGTTGTTTTCACAAGAGAAAACTTGGTCAAAAGACTTCCAAAAGAATTAATATCCATGTACATTTCCAAGGCTTGCTTGATTGATGAAGCTGGATGGAGAAAATGGTTAAAAAAAGGATAGAATTTGTGACTTGGTAGGCTGTAAATAGAACAGAGTTTGTTTGCCTGGTGATGGTTACTGTCAATTCTTAACCACAACTACATCTCATACAAACTTTGAACCATCCAACTTGATGTTAAAAATTCTTTCCCTTGTTGTTAGTAGTAATCTCAGTATACAGTTTTTCACCAATAGAAATAAATATTTTCGTCTGTAAAATCTCAATATAATTTGTGTTCTTTTCATATGCATGCGTGTGCATATGTACACACAGACATATCTGTGTATGTATGTACCTAAGTGACAACGTATGTCCCAGTTGTGATCTTTTATTCAAGACTAACCGTTAATCAATGTAAGTCAAGAAACCTTATCAGACATTATGTGTGTCACCTGATGCGTCATGTGATGTCACCATATTCTTTTTTTCAATTGTTTCTTAATTTATGATCTGTCAATTTGGTTGGAAAACACAGTTTTTCTAGTGTGAAACACTTTAAACGTCACTTCAATAGAATTTATTGACATGTTCTTAAAAATCATTATTTTTTTTTTCACAAGTTAACAAAGAAAAACTGCTATGTGTTCACTCGACCTGCTAGAAATAACAGTTACATTTTCTGCAAATCACATCCGGCAGTCTTAAGAAAGTGAATATATATTGTTTCATCAATGTCCCAGCTACACTACATTTTTATAAAAAGACCAAATAATTTTGATTTGAACACCTTTGATCACGGATCTGTCTAATAAAAACTCACCAGGTTCTAAACAACAACAACAATGTATAGATTTTTTTCAAAAGATGTCACACTCAGTCGCATATATATATATATATATATATATACGCATACACACCTTTGACTGTTGACACTCCCAAGTGATATATTTTTAATCTGGTGACTCAATTCAAAGAAACATTAATTTACGTCATCTGAATCTGTAATTGCTTATTCTAGAATTTAAAAAAACTTTCGACAATTTCTGTATTGAAATTTGAAATGACCCACAGAAAAAAATCGACTGACAGACATATTGAGACCAGAAAAATTGATATGTTTTATGTGTCGTGCGTAGGTAACAATCAGTCGATGACTCATACATACGTGGGAAAAGAAGGTGCACAAAGCAGTGGGAATCTGTTGTCCAGCAGATGTTAGCGTAATGTTTAAGATGAAAGAAAACATTCCCTGTTGGAATAATATGGGACTTGCAGATCCTTCAACTCTGCTCTATAACTTTAGACATTTTTATTGTGGAATTTGGATACGTAACTATGTCAGCATCTATTTTGAGAAGATGGGTGACACAAAACCAGTAAAAGGAAAGGCTAATTTGAGAATTACAGTTGCAAGTAAATTAATGGGACCATAGAAATATCTGAAATATCGTAGGAGGTCTGTGTGTGTGTATATGCATGTATTTATATACATGCATACACACACATACAGACATATGTATACACACACACAAACACACACATTAGTTTGTGTGCAGATACATACATAAAAGATAAACACACACATTTATATACATATATATATATAAAAACAATTGCAGCGTGGAAGGTGTTTATAAGCCATTTAAGAATCACACAAAAACCGTTTGATTCAACATTTAAATTTCATTTGTCAAAGTATTTTTGTCTCTTTGGAACCACGACCTACACACATATATATCATGAACTAACTGTTACTTTCTCAGATGCAGCACGGAATTTTGTCAGTGAACAGGTCGAAGTGAATTTAACGGTTTTTTTGTGTGTTTTTTAAATGGCTTATAAATACCTTCTGTGCTGCAACTGTTTTTGTTTCAGCACACGATCTCAGATCAGGTCACTTGCTATGCAAGTACATC
>NC_068994.1:58440879-58443553 GCF_001194135.2 Octopus bimaculoides | reverse complement strand
ATCAATCAGATCAACTGAAACCCCTGTAAAGTCCAGTAAAATCTGAGGGAAAAAAAAAAAAAACAGGGGTTTCAGTTTATCTGATTGATAGAACAGCCTGCCCCTGAAATTAAAAAGCAAGTGGCTGAGTACTCTACAGAAACAATGCATACCCTCAACGTAGTTCTCAGTGAGACTCAGCATGACATACAATGCCACAAGGCCAGGTTCCTTGAATTACAGGTACCATTCATTTTTGCCAGCTGAGTGGAACTGAAGCAACATGAAATAAAGTGTAAGGGTTCTTTGTAAATCAATGTGACAGCAACCTACTTCTGCTAAACTCAGTCAACCATGTCAAATTATTCAGGTGTAGAAAAATTGATATTTGTTAATATATCATTGCAATTAATCACTATCGTTAGGTGTGACTTTGGTCTTAATGGCTGCAACGTTTATTGGCAGTCATAATACTTAGTATTGTATTGACAGCTAGAATATAGATTATCCTGGATTATCCACTATTTTCCCAACCACAGACTTGGGGACCTTTTTGAATTCCATGTCTAACTCTTGTGGATAGCTTTTACCTTTTACTTGTTTCAGGGATTGGACTGCGGCCATGCTGGGGCAGCACTGCTTTGAAAAATTTTTAGTTGAATGAATTGACCCCCTGGGACTTAATTTAAAAAAAAAAGCCTGGTGCTTATTCTGTCAGTCTCCTTTACTGAACTGCTAAGTTACAGGGATGTAAACACACCAGCACTGGTTGTCAAGTGATGGTGGGGAGGGACGGATACGGACACACACACACACACACACACACACACACACACACACACATTGAGCTTCTTTCAGTTTCCGTCTACCACATCCACTCACAAGGCTTTGGTTGGCATGAGGCTATATTAGAAGACAATTGCCCAAGGTGCCATGCAGTGGGACTGAACCTGGAACCATGTGGTTCATGACTACCAGGAACATTTTTCCCCACTCAGAACTGCTGAAGCATGGAATAAACCACCGCATCAGTCAAGATACTACATCCTTCAAAAGTACCATGCTACCTGAAATTCACCAACAGTAGTACACCTGATGTGTGGAGGCACATAGCCTAGTTGTTAGAGTAGCGGCTACTTTTTCTGATGAGTTGCAGTGTATCTGAGCATTTTATACAATAAATTCATTATTATTATTAATTTATACAATTAATTACTGAATAATATTAATGGGTTGAAAGGTGGTAAGTTGGCAGAACCATTAGCACACCAGGCAAAATGCTTAGTGGTATTTCATCTGTCTTTGCATTGGGAGTTTAAATTCTGCCAAGACCAACTTTGCTTTCATCCTTTCAGGGTTGGTAAAATAAATAAATAAATAAAGATTGGGGTTGATGTAACTGATCTGCTCCCCAACCCCTGAAATTGCTGGCCTTGTGCCAAAATTTGAAATCAACATTAATGGATAGAATACTTACAGTTGGTAAGGATAACACATACTTCTTAGGTTTGGTGGTTAAAAAACTTAATATTGGTAGGAATAATAGTATTGATGGCTATGATATCATTATTGGTCATTATATAATACTTATTAATGGCTATAATTCTTAGCATTTGTAGGTATGGTAATTCTGGCAGGTGTAACAGTTGGTATTTCTGATTATAAATGTTAGTATTGGTGGCTGCAGTCGTTAGTAACACGAACTATTCAAGTGAAAGGAGTCAAGTTTAGTATAGGGGGTCAACATGGCGTTACTGATGGTAAGGCAGGGAGCTGGCAGAATCGGAGGAAGCTGGGAGAAATGCTTAGTAGCATTTTGTCTGTTGACATATTCTGAGTTCAAATTCCACCGATGTTGACTTTGCCTTTCACCCTTTCTAAGTCAATAAAATTAGTACCAGTTGAAAACTGAGGTCCAATATAGTTACTGGTGGTAAAACTAATTACTGATGACTAAATTAATTACTAGTGGATGTAATAGTAATGATGCTTAGAGTAACAATTGGTAGCTATAATAATATATAACGCTTAGCACTGACAGTTATAACAATTAGTATAGTTGCAGCAATTATCAAATAGTTATGAAAGTTAAAATAAGTTCTTAGTACAAAATGAATTCAAATACTAAACCCATATGTAGATATGATAGGTAGTAGTAGGAAAGAAACATGGGCAAACACCAACTACATTTGTCGATGTGATAGTTAGGAATACGAAATATTCGAGGAGTACTCACCATGTCTGAAGAAATGTGTCTTATTGTTTTCATTTACAGAGTTTGGATCAAAAGTTTGCTGTGGTTGGGAGGTGAGTTCACATCCAACATGACACTGTACTTGTTAAGTAAGGTTATGGGGCGGAATCAGAGGAGACAGGAAAGCAGATAATCGTGAATTGTAAACGTCATATTATTAGTTATTGACTTGATTTGCTGTAGAGTAATGTACTTATAAATGTATGTGGGAGAGAGAGAGAGAGAGAGAGAGAGAGGGGAGCGAGAGAGAGAGAGGGGGAGGGAGGGAGTACCGATTGATTTATTTTGTATCAATATCGGAATGTCTGAGTGTTTCAGCCTTGACTTAAGATCACAAACGTTGGTCCTCAGTTCATCTCTAGTGAAATGGTAACAGCTGGTTCAGTAACGTTGTTGACAAGGATTTTGTCTCAGATATTTTTAGATTTTTGACTCAGACAC
>NC_068994.1:58437050-58440822 GCF_001194135.2 Octopus bimaculoides | reverse complement strand
TATATATATATATATATATATATATATATATATGTAAGAAAAAATGGGATCAAAAACTCTTGGCAGCTATCAAGTAAGCACTCAGTAGAAAGGAACAAGGTTAAATTTCCAACAAGTAGATTCCAGTAAATGTATGTAGAATACAAATATTATTGGTTATTCTATACATATATATACATAATCATCATCATCATTTAATGTCCGTTGTCCGTGCTGGCATAGGTTGGACGGTCTGACCAGGGCTGGTAAGCTGTAAGGCTGCACCAGACTCCAGTCTGTTTTGGCATACTTTTCTACAGCTGGATGCCCTTCCTAATGTCAACCACTCGGAGAGTATAATGGCTGCTTTTACATGCCACTGGCACGGGTGCCATTTGTGTGACACCAGTATCTGCCATGACTGCAATTTTACGTAGCTTGATGGGTCTTCTTCTCAAGCACAGCATAATGTCAAAGGTCTTAGTTATTGCCTCTGTGAGGCCCAACATTTGAAAGGAGCTCAACCACTTTGCCTTCATAAGGTTCAAAGCTCAAAAGGTGCTTTTTACATGCTACCTGCACAGGTGCCGATTATGTGACACCAGCATCAACCGATTTTGTGACACCAGCATCAACCATAACTGCGATTTCTGTTGGCATGATGGGTCCTTTCAAGCACAGCATATCGCCTTTTTAATAACAACTATAGTAATATATTATTCATACAGTAATATATGCTCCATTTAGAGTGACTAAGCTGAATCAATTGACTGGAAAAAGAGGAGCCGAACCACTGGGAATTGAAGTTCAATTCTCAGTGGTTCGGCTCATCTTTTTTCAGTTAATTGTTCAGGCTTAGTCGCTTTAAATGGAGCATACATTACTGTATGAATAATATATAATTATAGTTGTTATATATATATATACACACACACATGTGAAAAAATTATAACTAAGCATTGTGTTCTCATTCCATGTAGAATGAAATACTTTTGTGAATTTGAATTCAGTTCTCTTTCGTCAATGAAGACAGAATCTAAGAATCACTTGAATCGTCTAAAGTAGATCTGTGGATCACAACGAAGCAGAAAGTTCCATGGTTTGATTAAAGTCATAAGCTCTTGTGTTGGTGCCAAATGAAAAGCACACATTCCATACTCTGTAAAGTGGCTGGCATTAGGAAGGGCATCCAGTTGTAGAAATTGTGCCAAAACAGACAATTGGATCCCGGAGCAGCTCTCTGGCCTGCCAGCTCTCTGGCCTGCCAGCTCTCTGGCCTGCCAGCTCTCTGGCCTGCCAGCTCTCTGGCCTGCCAGCTCCTGTCTAACCATCCAACCGATGCCAGTATGGAAAATGGACATTATGATGATGATGACGATGATGAGGATGATGATAATGATGAAGATGATGAAGATGATGATAATCAAAGAGAAACAAGAACAAAAATGTCATTGAAGGTTGACAATCAATTTCGATTCCACTGTTTACCATTTATTGTAATTGTTCAACTTTTGTTTTTTCATTTATCCAGGGTTAAAACTTGTTTTAGGTTTGCATTGTGCCCCCCACCACATCTAGTGTTTGGGTCAATTAGAGAAAATAAATTAATTGTTAGAAGTTTGAGTCTTTTTACATTTCCAAATAGAAAAGCTTGGAAACCATGGTCCCCTACAATGGTCATCTTAAGGCAAACAGGACTGTTGTTTGGAGGGCCCCATGGGCCTAGGGAACCAATTCTGCTCTATGTATGCCGTGGATTGCTGTCGTTAATTTGGGAAAAGGCCTTAATTGCTGTTAAGAGGGGCCCTGGTCCTATATGATCCTTTCTCTTGTTAGAAATAGCAACTAAATCTCTCCCATATCACATCCTACAGTCGTAAATAAGAGAAGGACAAACTGTATAAGTTAACTCCTACATACCCTAAAAAGATGGAGAGGTCACGGCTGGAATGTTTATTATAAGTCTGGTCGAACTGCACCGACACGAGCAGCTGCAGAAAACTAAAGCCAAAAACAACAAAAGAAAGAAAAGAAAGCAGTCATAATTCTAACCCAGTTTTTTTTTGGTAGAAGGGAAATAACTCTATTTGACTGCACACCCACATCAATTGATTATCTTTTCTTTGTCAGCCAGGATTATTTAAAGAATTAAACTCCGACCGTAGTTGAACGACAGAAAATGAAATGAAGAGTGAAGGCAGGGCTAGAACGGCAATTTACAGGATGGAGAGAACGTCACTAGACTGGCTAGAAATAGTAGCCAAATCATCCTAAATCACAATCTATAATTTCAAATAGAGAAAGGACATAGGGATATATAAAAAAAATGTGTGGGGTGGGTTATCTTGCCACCAACAAAGATAACACGTTCAATTTTCTCCTAGTCTTCTAATTTTTGCTGCCGCCACCACCGCCGCTGTCGCCACCGCCGCCGCCGCCGCAACCGCCGCTACCATCATCTCCTGTATTACTACCTCCACAAAGTGAAAAAGCTTCAAGGTAGAGATGACCCTGAAATGGTTTCCCCAGCCGAACTTTAACGAGAAGCAATGAATTAACGTGTTTGTAAGTGTGAGAGAGAGAGGGGGGGGAAGGGGGAGGGAGGCTTTTTGTTTGTGGTTGTTGTGGTGATGATGATGATGATGGAGAGGTAAGAGTAGGAGGGTGGAAGGTGTGTTGCAGTTAGGCAAGAGGAAGGTCGACAGGTGAGTTGGGAATATTGTAGAAACTGTGGGAATATGACATGGGAATTATTAATTTAGATAATTACAACAAATGGCTGGTTTGGAGAGGAAAGGAGGAAGAAAGAAAGAAAGAAAGAAAGAAAGAAATAAAGAAAGAAATAAAGAAGGAAAGAAAGAAGGAAGGAAGGAAAGAAAGAAGGAAAGAAGGAAAGAAAGAAGGAAAGAAAGAAAGAAAGAAGGAAAGAAAGAAAGAAAGAAAGAAAGAAAGAAGGAAAGAAAGAAGGAAAGAAAGAAGGAAAGAAAGAAAGAAAGAAAGAAGGAAAGAAAGAAAGAAAGAAAGAAGGAAAGAAAGAAAGAAAGAAAGAAAGAAAGAAAGAAAGAAAGAAAGAAAGAAAGAAAGAAAGAAAGAAAGAAGGAAAGAAAGAAGGAAAAGGAAAAAAAGGAAATTTCGTGTTTTTTTTTTTAGCTCATGATCAATCCTGATCCAGTAGACCAATAATGAAAGATATTCCAACCATGACCATCACAAAATTTATTCAGACACAATCTACCAAGTTCCAGGATGTCTTTGAAAAGTTTTGCAAAGTGGAACCACTAATATATATATATATATATATATATATAGAGAGAGAGAGAGAGAGAGAGAGAGATAGATAGATAGATATAGATATAAATATAGAATAGAGGTACAACAAGGCACCAATATTCACTGTATATAATCTGGCAAAGATGTGTGCAGGCGGCAAGCATAATAAATTTCATCTTACCTCTAGGAAGAACATTAGATAATTGGACAACCCAGATTCGGATAATCTAGGACCAATACATTTGTTACGGTAAATTTGTTTAGTCCCCCTCGGCTAAATTTACCAGGACAAAATTTCAAATGTTGCCACATCAGTGTCAGTATACACTCACCACAATTCATGACTCACTTATATTAGTTATATTTCTTCATATTGCTTATTGTTATTGTTTAAATTTAATTATTTTATTTCTCAATATATGCGTATCAATAAATATTAATATATTAATAATTATAACTAACAGATGAGTCATAAATTCTGGCCCACCCTATATATATATATATATATATATATATATATATA
>NC_068994.1:58430085-58435624 GCF_001194135.2 Octopus bimaculoides | reverse complement strand
ATATTACAGACTATTTTTAGTGACCCCTGCAGAATATTCCACTGAACAGAATTGAGATCAGTGTGTGTGGGGGGGGGGGGTAAAACTAGGAATGTACAACAGCATTGACCTACCTTACAGAACTTTACAAATTTCAGAGAGTCCTGATTGTAGTTTTGACCCTCTTCCTTGCCTTCCTCGTTCCCACCGTCTGTGTGGCTGGTAGTCTCATTCCCACTCAGCTCAGTTGCTTCTCAGTGACACATGACCAGTGTAACATGAACAGAAAGCCTGCAGTTTCCATATCACATAACCAATGTGCGTTAACAATGGCCATGCAATATGATATATGTGTGTGTGTGTGTGTGTGTGTGTATATGTTTTTGTTCTTTTACTTGTGTCAGTCATTTGATTGTGGCCGTGCTGGAGCACCGCCTTTAGTCGAGTAAATCGACCTCAGGACTTATTCTTTGTAAGCCTAGTACTGATTCTATCAGTCTCTCTTGCCGAACCGGATGGGTGAATGGATGGATGGATGGATAGATAGATAGATAGATAGATAGATAGATAGATAGTTAGACAGATGGACAAACGGATGGACGGATAGATGGATGGATGGATGGATAGATAGATAGATAGACAGACGGACGGACGGATGGACAGACAGGCAGACAAATAGATAGACTGACACAGACAGCTAGGCAGGCAGACAGACAAATAGACAGGCAAATAGACAGACAGATAGACAGACAGATAGCTGGATGGATAGATAGATAAATGGATGACCTGAAATGTTGTTCTTGTGACTCAATTTTTCCTGCAACTGAGATTGTAGAAGGAACAATATCTATATTTAAATAGGATCCGAAATGATTTAAGAGATCCCAGCACAAAACGACTCTAGTAAAACATGACTCAGGCTTAGCAAATAAAAGATAAAAGAGATTATTAAGAGGACAAGTGATGACAAAATGATTTCTAAACTGTCCAATAGGAAATGATATTGAGATTGATAAGTTTGGAGAAACAGCTTCAAGATAGCAGGAACTGAAATATAATGTACAGATAAATTATTGTCCTGTTCCACCCTAGATAAAACCAATCTGAGCACTAAAAGAAGACAGTCTTCATTGGTAGCTTTCAGTTGCAAAGAAAAGTATTTTATTAAGACATGTTCTGACTATTTTGTTTGTCTTTTATTGACAAACTATGACGTTATATATATATATATACATATATATATAGTTTTAGGGAAAATAACCAATATTCAAGAACTCATCGATGAAAATCCACTACCACATATAGAAAAATTAATAATTTTTCTATATGTGGTAGTGGATTTTCATCGATGAGTTCTTGAATATTGGTTATTTTCCCTAAAACTATATATTTTATATATACTTTATCTATAAGGCTCAATTTAATTTTAATTTTTTATAAATTGATTTTAATTGAGTTTTTTACCTGTAATTTTGGATTTTGTCCCTAATATTATTATATATACATATATATATATACATATATTTATATACATATATTTATACATATATACATATATTTATACATATATCTATAAATGTATATATATATATATGCGTGTATATCTATCAATACACACACACACACATGCTTCATTAAATACACAGTTATGTTCAAGTTTTAGCTTTTCCATCATATTTTTCATATTTTGCAATTAGCTTTTTACAATTGGTTTGGAATGGTAGAGTTCCTAAATCCCTATCTGATATTTCCAGACCTTCAGTCTCAATCCATAATTGAATTGGATATATTCGGTATTTGTTATTCGTTTCTTATCGACCGATTGAATTTGTTGGGACAAATTGCTGAGTCAGGGCTGAATGTCCAGGAACTTTTACTCTTTTACTTGTTTCAGTCATTTGACTGCGGCCATGCTGGAGCACCACTTTTAGTCAAACACATCGACCCCAGGACTTATTCTTTGTAAGCCTAGTACTTATTCCATCAGTAACTTTTTGCCGAACCGCTAAGTTACGGGGACGTAAACACACCAACATCAGTTGTCAAGCAACAATGGGGGTACAAACACAAACACACACACATACAGGCATATATAAATACGACGGGCTTCTTTCAGTTTCCGTCTACCAAATCCACTCACAAGGCTTTGGTCAGCCTGAGGCTATAGCAGAAGACACTTGCCCATGGTGCCACACAGTGAGACTGAACCCAGAACCATGTGGTTGGGAAGCAAGCTACTTACCACACAGCCACTCCTACACATATGGCTGTAGACCTTTACTGATGCCTTTTTTTTGTTTTGCTTTATTAGTATTACTAACAGCATTGGGTAAGGCATGATTGTCACAACACACGACTGGTATTGGTTTCAAATATAGAGCTTGTTATACCTCGTGAAAGAGAAGCAAACCTATGGCTGTTTCCTTCTGGCAGTCAAAGCATGTCAAAACAGACATCAATTTCTGGTATTTCACAAGAATTTCAACAGCATGGCAAGAATTGTGGAATGAAGGTATGAAGAGGGGTGGGTGGCTGTGGTGATGGGGGTAGCTCAAGGTTATTGGTGAGTGAGATCAAAGTTCTGTATGTGGAGTCAACAATAACTTACATAATTTGACATCTCAAATATAAATATGCAAATATTTATATTTGTATATTTATATTGGTGCAGGCGTGATTGTGTGATAAGAAGTTGGAACCTGGAACTACATGGTTCTGAGTTCAGTCCCACTGTGTGGCACCTTGGGCAGGTGTCTTCTACTATAGCCTGGGTCGACCAAAGCCTTGTGAGTGAAGGTGGTAGATGGAAAAGCCTATCGTACATATATTTGTGTGTGTGTGTGTGTGTGTGTGTGTGTGTGTGTGTGCGCCTGTGTTTTTCCTCCACCACTGTTTCTTGGTATGTTTACACCTCCATAACTTAGTGGTACAGCAAAAGAGGCTGACAGAATAGGTGCCAGGTTTCAAAAAGTAAAAGTCCTGGGGGTCAATTCATTCAACTAAAATTTCTTCAAGGCGATGCCCCAGCATGGTCGCAGTCTAATGACTGAAACTAGTAAAAATCTATCTATCGAGGTCATCCCTCAGGATGCCAAAAGAACAGATAGCAGGGTATTGTTGGCTGCAGGTAGCAAACCCGTTTCTCATGTAAGATTCCAGGAATTCCAACAAAACCTAAGTTAAAAGAAGAAGAATAACTTTCTAATTTGGTTACAAGGCCGTTGCTGAAAGTTTATTGCAATGACTGGCAATAAAAAACACCAAATCTTGTTGTATTGAATGAGGAAAAAAAAAAAAAGAAAATATTTGTTAACTAATAAAAGATAATTCTTTCTAATTTTGATACAAATCCAGCAAATTTGAGGGGGAGGGGGGTGCAAATCAGTTACAACAACAACATCAGTATTTGATCGTTACTTATTTTATCAACGCCAAACGAGCGAAAGGTAACATTGATCTTGACAGCGTTTGACACATTGAGTGTGGGGAGGGGGATGAAACGACACCAAGAATTTGGTCCAGTATTCCAACAATTGTGCCAACTTGGCATCCTAAAAATAATAATGATTTCAAATTTTTGCCACAAGGGCATCTTGGGGTGGGGAGGGATTAAGTCAATTACACAGACCCCAGTGCGTAACTGGTACTAATTTAATTGACCCTAAAAGAATGAAAGGCAAAGTCGAGGATGGAACTGGAGTAGGACTCAATACATTGCAGCTGGTGATGTTTTAGGCTGAGCTCAGCCCTGGAACCGGTCGACAGACCAGACATGTGATGGAACCCGTTCTTATTGTTACAATTCCATCTTCTGAACAGACTGCAGAATCTGACATGGTTTTGCTTTCTTTGAAGACAGCTGCATGTGACTTGGGGAAGATGTGTCTGCAGTTTCTTTCTTACAGAGCAGCTACATAGTGACTCTGTCATTGGCTAGAGACATTGATGATGGTGATGATGACGATGATGATGACGACGACGATGATGATGCAGATGATGATGGTTTATTTCAGGAGAATAAGACAGTTGTTGTACAGACATATCACAGGGGGTGTGGTAATGCAGACAAACACACACACACACACACACACACACACACATGTGCATAATGTATTTGAGGACATACCTTTTTTGGGGTCATTGCTGCATTTTTTGCTAACTCTGTATAATCTTTCTTTCAGGAAATAATAATGGCAGACCCTCAGCTTACTCAAAAACTGAAGAGGCATGCTGTTATTGTGGTTATAAAGGTGGAGTATAGCGATTTAGAAATATCTCGATTTTCAAAAGTTGCCAGATCGTTCATCTACAAAGTTTGTAAGGAGTTAGAGACTGAAGATGGAAACGTATCACCAGTAACAAAGCATAAAATGCATTCTAAACGCTCTGAAACCATCAGAAGACCTGAATTTATCCAATAAGTTCAACAGACCATTGATTACAATCCCAGAAAGTCCATGAGGTCAATTGCAAAAGAACTCCATGTGTCACAAGGAACAGTCAGAAATGTTGTCCACGAAGACATGAGCTATAAGTCTTTTATGATGAGGAAAGGTCAATTTGTCCGAAAAGGCAAAAGAAAATCACTACATCAGATCTAAAAGGTTCTTAAATAGACTGAAAAATCCAGCAGAAGAAGATTTGATTTGGTTTTTCTCAAACGAGAAAAACTTCAACCAATACCAAAAAGTTAACAGAAGAAATGAGACGGTTATGTGCAGACCCTTCTGAAGTTACAAGTGTTATGCATACAAAATTTCCTGCAACTGTCATGGTTTTAGAGGTTGTCAGCAATGAAGGACAGATGATGCCTCCTCACTTATTTCCACAAGGCCTTAGAGTTAACTCTGCCACCAACATTGAGGTCCTGGAAATAATTGTTAAGCCCTGGATAGACAGTGTATGCAATGGAAGGTCATATGTGTTTCAGTAAAACTCTGCCCTATCACACATGGTTCTAGTAACACAGGAATGGATGGCTGAAAATTTTCATGATCACATAACCCTTAACATTTGGCCTACAAGTTCCCCAGATCTCAATCCATTGGACTATTACACATGGAGCATTGTTGAGAGAGGGGTCAATGAACACACCCATAACACCAAAGATTCTTTGAAAGCTGCCTTAGTTTGAGTAATGTCCAAAATGAACCGGGACCGCTTGATTCGAGCCTGTAGATGATTTAGATCTCATATAGAAGCAGTTGTTGAAGCTGAAGGTGGCTTTATTGACTAACATTACAGAAAAGAAGGTTTATTTTTATCCTCAGCATTTTTTGATAAATAAAGTTATTATCTGTTATTATACATCTGATTTTTTTTCTTTATAAACATAAATCTGTTCTAGGATATCTTATGCACCTTGAATGTATGCATGTTGTTTTAACATTTAGAAAACTGAATTCCACCTAAATATGACAAGTGTTGCTGGAAGGCCACAAGTGGATTGGCATATAAGAACATATCAATTGCAATGTTATACATAGGAAAAAGCTAACTGGATGGAAGAATTGATAGATTAATAGGCAAAGAGACAGATAGACATAGACACACATATATA
>NC_068994.1:58427580-58430072 GCF_001194135.2 Octopus bimaculoides | reverse complement strand
ATATATATATATATATATATATATATAGATAGATAGATAGATAGATAGATAGATAGATAAAGCTGAAAAGAAATGAGGATACAGAAATAGAAAGAGATAGACATACATACATACAGTCAGACAGACAGACAGTTAGACAGATAGAGAGACAGACATCGACAGACAGACTGACAGCCAAACAGATATATATATATATATATATATATAGGCAGACAGACAGTAAGATAGATAGAAGACAGTCAGATATAAGAAAATAGAGCTTGATTGATTGATTAAATGAACTTACCTTGAAAAAAGTCTGACTGTCTCTGTGATAAATTATCTTGATTACTGGCTAATGAATTAATTAAAATACAACCACACACCCAGACACACAAATACACTGGCAAAAACATATCTAATCACATACATATGCACACACACGCACACACATGTATGTACACTCTGTTCACACACACACACACACACACAAAGTGCATGTGTGTGTGTAAGAGAGAGAGAGAAAGTACATGTGTATATATATATATATATATGTGTGTGTATGTAAATAATATAAGTATATACATATGTACATATATATATATATATGTATTCTCACACGAACAGAAATACATTCACACACATGCACACACATACACAGACACACATGTATATTTATAAACAGGCACACATTCACACACATACGCACTACACACATACACACATTGAAAGAGACACAGCAGACCCTCCCCTTCATTCTGGGTATTTTGAATTAACATGTCTTTTGTTTTTAGATTTTCAGATGTTATGATGAGATGTGACTTCAAAAAACTCTCTCCATGTAAACGCGTGTGTGTGTGTATGCACGAGTAAGTGCATATATACATATACATATACATACATACATACATACATATATATATATATATATATATATATATATATATATATAATGAACAGATTTATATACGTTTGTATGTATGTATGTATGTAAGAATGCCTGTATATATTGTAATATTACCAAGGGAAAATACCTCAGTCCAGTGTTCTGAATATTAAATACAAATAAAGTTAGGTCTAGTCCTATTGTCAGCTACTCAACAACTTTGAAGCTATCTGTCTGTCTGTCTGTCTGTCCATCCATCCATCTTGCCATCTATACACACATTCACACTGATATGTGTGTGTGTGTGTGTGTTTTGTATAAGTGTGTATACATGCACACACACATTCCATGCACATATATATATGTCTGTATGACACAGGTAATTGAAAAAAAAAGTCTGCAATTTTTCTCAGACATTTTTTTCAGAACAGTGACCCCCTCCCACCTGCGAACCTCAGAGACATACCTGGTGGTGTTTTAAGTCTAATCCTCAGTCATTACCTGGTGGTGATGAAGTGTGATGGAGTTATCTCCTTTCATACCAAACACTGACTCATTCACAATGGTAATTGGAATGGTACAATAATTTCCCTAAAATGTACTTTTGTCAAAGACCAAACTCCAGCATGGCCACAATCTATTCACTGAAACCATTTAAAGGATCCTTAGAAAACATCCCCTGGACCCTGTTTTAAGTGTGGTTTATGGCACAAGAAGTATGGACATGTGAGACAATTATGGAATTGACCAAAATCTTAGTCTCACAACAGACGCTGTATTGAGTCCAGATATGGCTGTCTGGTTGACAAGTTCTTTTCACAGCCATGTTTGTTATAAGCTTGATCCCACTCGGCAGTTCTTTGGGAAATTGTCTTCTACCATAGCTTCAAAGAGTGGAATTAATTGAGATGAAGACTGCAGAAACCAAAAGTACATATCTATCCGTCGTCGTCGTCGTCGTCGTCATCATCATCATCATCGTTGTTATTGTCACCGTCGTCGATACCGCCGCCATTGTCCTCCTCATCATCGTTGCTGTCGTCATCATCCTCCTCCTGTAAACAGCACCATCCAATCATGGCCAATGCCAGCCCCCTCTGGCCCCTGTGCTGGTGGCATGTAAAAAAAGCACCCACTTAGAACTTAGCAGTTTGGCACAAGAGATCGATAGAATAAGTACACGGCTTAAAAATGAAAACAAGCCCTGTGGTTGGTTTGTTTGACTAAAAATTCTTCAAGATAGTGCCCCAGCATGGCCACAGTCTAGTGATTAAAGCAGGTACAAAATAAAAGATATTTGTGACAACATTGCTGCCACTGGAAAAGACATAAGGCTATAATAGAAGACACTTGCCCAAGGTGCCATGCAGTGGGACTGAACCCGGAACCATGTGATTGGTAAGTAAGCTACTTACCACACAGCCACTCAACAATTTAAAAAAATAAAACCCCTAATAGTATTTAATTATAGAAATATAATAATATTGACTGGTCTGGAGGGTCCCTCCGAGTAAAATAGGAACCAGAAGGTTCCATCGGCAAAAGAATGGTTGGGAAACACTGCCTTAGATCAACTCTTCTCTTTTGGAATCTGAGTGGAAGTTTCTTCTTGTATTTTTCTTGTAGA
>NC_068994.1:58422459-58427570 GCF_001194135.2 Octopus bimaculoides | reverse complement strand
TTTATGTTAATGTCTAATGTTACTCTACAATGCCATTGTTTGGTTTTCCTCCACATTCTCAAAATAAACAACTGAACAAACATGTGTACCTTTATATATATATATATATATATATATATATACAAACACATATATATATATATATATATACACACACATACATGCATATATATATATATATACATACACACACACATACATATGTATCTACATTGTTAGCTGTATTTCTTCTTTACACCTGACTTCTAGATGTAGGTGGGAAAGTATATATGTATGTGTGTGTGTGTGTGTGTGTGTGTGTGTGTGTGTACGTACGTATGTATGTATGTATGTATCTATGTATGTACGTACGTATGTATGTATGTGAAATATATATATGTATGTGTATATATATATATGTGTGTGTGTGTGTGTGTATTATGCATATATGTATATATACATATGTACATACATACATAGCATAAAGAACTATATATATTCTCAAAAAGATAAGGAAGAAAGCTCTCTCTCTCTCTCTTTCTCCCCCCTCTCTCTCTCTATATATATATGTGTGTGTGTGTGTGTGTGTGTGTGTGTGTGTATGTATGTATACTTACGCACACATACGTTTGTGTGTGTGTTGGTAGAACAGGTTTAACAAGAGAAAGAGATTTGTCAATGTGAATTGTACACAATAACCTCCCTCTTCCTGCAACACCTCCCCACCAAATACCCCATCCTCCTTTATTCTCTGCTATGTCTGTTTGTGTGTTTATGGTGGTGGTGGTGGTGAGGAAGGAGGTTGTGTGGTTGATATTTGTTATTGTTTAGCACCATATCAGTCATTATCCAACAAATCAATGACATTCCAATATGGCCCACCAGTTCTAAGTTTAAACATTATGGAGTTACATTTTAAAACGTCTCCTTTCTGCTTCAAGACAGTAAAGTACAATATGAGTAACAGCCTGCTGTTATTTCTTGGTGGTTGACTGACTCTATGAAGCAGTGGTTCTGAACCATTTTTTTTGCCTATGGACTTCCTGTGATTTCTGTTTTACTCCAATGGACCCTCATAACCATTCAATGTTTAAAAAATCCCTTTATATTTTAAAATTAAATATTATCAATTGTATAAAAAGATTGTAAAAAATGTTTTGTGTATCATAGAAGTACAACCAGTTTATTGCACATAGATTTTAGCAACAAAATCTTATGTGGACTCTCAAGAGTCATATGGTCCCTGGTTCAGAAGCACTGATATTGAAGATCCCTTATTGGCTAACTAGGAGCTAGTGTTTCTGTTGTTGTTGGAGAGTTGCCCCAGGCACATATAGAGTGAATCATATTTCTCACAGTTCTAGACCAGGCAAGGGCAACCTTTTCAAAGATATAGGCTGCACGAGACGTGACTCATCATCAGATGGATCACATTAGTAAAAAAAAATTCAGGTAATTTGTTTTTTGTCAGGTGTGTCATTGAGGAAATCCTCCAGGCAGCATGTAGCCCACAGGCTGGAATTTGCTTGTGACTGTTCTAGATCACTAGCCTAGCTGGATGGGTGTAGAAACCGTCCCCCCACGTGGCACTTTTAAAGGGGCACCGCTTTTGGGTCTGCTGTAGACAATATATGCTTTTGTAGGGTCCAGGGGAAGCAAATAGAAGGGCTGTCTGGGTGGCACACACTCTAGCTGTGCTAGTGTTCTACGTGTACAAATAGATAGACAGACTGTGTTTTGAAGGTCATGGGTTACAGTCCAGTGAAAAGCACAAATGCTTTCACCAGGCTTCCCCCAAATATTTTGACATCAATCCAGATTCATGAGGGGATCTTGCATCTGAGAGACTTATTGAACTGAATCTTGTAAGGAAAGGAGTCAAGGCACCGGAACAATCCAGAAGAAAGCTGAGAATGTCTGAGCAGATTGGGACAAAAAGGACACAGCTTATAGTGATGTTATGGTCACATTCCATCTAAATGGAGAAACAAGAAAAAGACTTTTTAAAGTTATCTCAACGTTTGTTTACGTCCCTGTAACTTAGCGGTTCAGCAAAAGAGACCGATAGAATAAGTACTAGGCTTACAAAGAATAAGTCCTGGGGTCGATTTGATTGACTAAAGATGGTGCTCCAGCATGGCCGCAGTCAAATGACTGAAACAAATAAAAAATAAAAGAAAGAATATTTTCTATAGAAATGAGAGCCAGCAAATAAGCCTTTAAAATATTTGTGTAGTATATAGATGCTGGTTCTAATTTCTGTAGAAAATATGTTGAGATAACTTTAAAATGTGATTGAATTGCACTGCTAACACAGCTAGGACATAATAATAATATTGATTTATAAGCCTTTGATATACTTCATAGAATATTATGATTGCAAAATGAAATATGGGGTCCCTACAAGTAATTAAGAAAAATACTGTCTCTTTGAGAATGAAGGGTTGGGGTTTATTAAAGCTGAGGTGGGGAATGTATATTGAAGAGAAGGAATACGGGGGGTCAGACGTTAGTAAGGATTGAGGGAGAGGTGTGTTAGAACCAGGGTTTGTGTATGTTGAACAGAGGGAATAGACTGGGTAAACAGACTGGGATCAGAGGGTCAAAAGTCAATGAGGGCCACTGTTCTCTTCCAATTGATATTCAATCAACACCAATGGTTTTCTGACACCCTTCCACAATATGTGGTTGATTAACATCATTACTGCCACCACATCATCATCATCACAAATATGTCTTCTACTACATCAGACACTATCACTTCCACCACCACCACTACAACCATTTTGACCATACAACTACCACCACCACCAACAACAATAACACTAACATCAGTGCCACAATGTCCACCACTAACCACCACCACCACCACCACCGCTACCACCGCCGCCACCGCCGCCGCCACCACCACAACAACACAATAAGCACAGCAACCACCATTACACCACACACCTACCAAGTGACCCCTATTCAAATTGTCAATAATGTGGGGAAAACATCAAAGATTAGTTAATTAGTTCCAGCACTCCCTACCCCCTGTCACTCAATCCCCTCTGCCTAATTAATATTGACCTCCTTTGGCTCACCTTCCACAAAACTGCTTTGTACTTTGTACTTATTGGCATGTTTCTCACACACAGACACGCATACACACACACACACACACACACACACATACACAGATGCTTTTCTTATGTTTCAGCCAGTGTATGTGTGTGTGTGGGGGGGGAGGATGGGTTGGAGGTGTATGGTAACACTCCAGAATCAGAAGATACACACACACACACACACACGCACACACAGAGGTTGCCATGGGTAAATTGTCACCATTTTATACTATTAATTTCATGCATGCGCATTGTTTATTTTTGATTTTGTCAACTACACAGTATAGTAGGGTCAGCTGGGCACTGTCTGTGAGAAAACCAGCACCATGACACAGTTCATTCTACTAGAAATTTGGAAATGACATGTTGTACTGCTTGGCATTTGCACTGGAAGCTCCAATATGAAGGTTTCTGGGGACATGTACCGAGAGTGATAAAAATCAAACGTCCAGTCAACATCCTGGTGTTTGGAGTGATCACTAGTGATGGCAATGTTATGTCTCCATTCATCTTCCCACACAGCCTCACACTCAACATGGAGGCCTACATCAAGTACCTGGAGGAGGTAGTGCTGCCCTAGGTCAAAAGGGTGGCTGCTGGAAGGCCCTGTGTCTGGCAACAGGACTCTGCACCCTGCCACACAAGCAGGAGAACCCAGGAATGGCTATCAGACAATTTCTACGACCACATCACTCCTAACATCTGGCCACCTAGCTCCCCAGACCGCAACCCCCTTGATTATTATTTGTGAAGTGCAGTTGAGCAAGAGACCAACAAAACTCCTTGTAAGACCAAAGGTGAATTGAAAGCAAGGATTATGGCAGCATTCACCAACTTAAACAAGGAGACCATCCAGAAGAGTTGCAGGAGATTCCAAAGTTGTCTGGAGGCTGTGGTTGAAGCCAATGGCGATTTTATTGAATAAATTTACTCTTCAGTATTTCAAAATATTTTAATGTAATTTTGGTAAATATATCTGTTAAAATGAGATGTCAGTGTTATTTTCATTTTCGCATAATTTGTGTGTATGTATGTATGTGTGTGTGTGTAAGTAAAGTGTACGTTGTACCATTAGCGCTAACGAAAAAGAACTTCATTCAATTGTAGAGAATCCTTTATTGTGATTGCTGACAAGCTTTGTTCTTCATCGTAACCAGTGACTTAATCCTGGATTATGAAAGTTTAAAACTTGTGGTGGCTGTTGTTAATGTTGATACCATTAGTGCTGTGTTTTTGTTGTTGTTGCTTGTATAATCAAAGTACAAACTCAATCCGGGAGACTTAAAGTGGTTGTATTTAGGGCCGGCCCTAGGGATGCTGGTGCCCCGAGCAAGCTGAACTTTGGCGTGTCCAAGCTGACAGTTGTGGAAATTTCCTTGTCTTTGTGATGCCCTCCTTGGCACCCCTTAGCGCATGCTGCTCTGGGTGACTGTCCGAGTTGTCGGTACCTTGATGTTGCTGGTACCTGGTGGTAGATCTTCCAGTCATGGTCATTCAGCTCCCTCGTCAGTATTTAGTACTACATTATCTGCTGGGGTTTGTTTCCCTTTTTATTTAAGATGGCAAGGTGCTGTATCAGGCAATTTAGTTGCTATTTCCAGCAGGTTCAAGCCTTCCAAACAAACCTTTCACGTATATATAACGTCTGCGTCAGCTCAGAGGTATGTGCACCGTGGGCGATGGTGGTGGTCGGGTTAGGATTGGGTTGTTTCTGTTATTATTGTAAAGCTGTAGAATTTTCTTTCTGTGCATTTGTGTGGGAGTGTGTCTAACAGGTTGGCTGGGTGTATAAAGTTGTCTGGACAAAAATAAAGTGTCAGCCGTTTAGGGGTGGCGGGTGGGGGGTAGCATCTTTTATCTTTTACTTGTTTTAGTCATTAAGCTGCAGTCATGCTGGAGCACCACCTAGAAGTATTTTTATTCGAATGAATCAACCCCAATTCTTATTTTACTTTTTTTTTTAAGACTGGTATGTATTCTATCAGTCATGTTTTGCCAAACCGCTAAGTTGCAGGGACATAAACA
>NC_068994.1:58418323-58421860 GCF_001194135.2 Octopus bimaculoides | reverse complement strand
CCATCACAACCACCATAACCACCACCGCCACCGCCACCATCACAACCACCACCACCACCATCATCCCACCACCACCACCACCACCAACAACAAGAAGACCTCCTGCAAGGGCTGTTCTACTTAGCTTTAAAAGGTATTTTACCGTTTTCCCTGCTGTTGTTGTTGTTGTTGTTGATGATGTTGCTCCTAGCGATGTTGTCTTTTAATGTCCTTTTGTTTTCTGCCGCTTTTGTTGTTGTTCAGCTTTGACAATCTTATGATATTTGTTGTTATTGTTGTTGTTAATCTTTTATTTTCTGAGATAATATCTAATCCAAAGGACTTAGGGGAGCAAAACACTGTACACAGTTGAAATGATGAAAACTTCTAAGCAGGAGATTCATCATCGTCATCACCATCACCATCATCTTAATCATTTCATTCATCAACTCCACCAACACCATCATCCTCTTAACCTTGTCCAGCACCATCATCATTATCGTCAAGACCACACTTCCTTCTCAACGCATGCGCACAACGGATCGCTTCTGATTGTATTGATGACTTTGGACGTCGCAGGTTCGATATATTAAATTTATCAAATATTTTCCTCAACTTCTTTTAATATTGAGGACTTTCCGTTCGCTTTGCGATTTATATTGGAAACATTTCAATATACGATCGAGTGTTTGTCCATCCACACAAATACGTATGCGTTTGTATGCATATAAAGATATGTATGTATATACGTATGTACGTAAGCACGTACATACATTCATGCATGCAGCCATACATGTACGTACGTACGTATGTATGTATGTAAGTATGTATGTATGTATGTATGTATGTATGACTATGTATGTATGTATGTTTGTATGTATGTATGTATACTTGTATGCATGTATGTATGTGTGTATGTATGTATGTATGTATGTATGACATGTTCCCGTACATTCGGGCATGGGAAGACATTACACTGCACCAACCTATCTTGAGAAAACGAAATCCTCCATATATGGCTGTCGACACCTCACAAGGCCACGAATGATGTCAGCGGGTCGTGGCCATTAAGAGCTGCTCTGGCACATTTGTCAATCTGGAATAATACTAAGCTGCGCTTAATGAAATGTATTCATTCTATTTTTTGTCTTTTAACTGTGGTCACGCTGCAGCACCATCTTGAAGGGTTTGGCCAAACAAATCAACCCTTCTGCATTTTAAAAATTTGGTACTTATTCTATCGCCTTCATTTTACCGAACCGCTAGGTTATAGTCACTTAAACAAACCAAACTGGTCCTAGGGTTGCTGGCGCCCTGGGCGCAAAAAAAATTTTTTCCCACGGGATTTCCGGACCCCAGCTATAAACTCATTTGCATTACAGTCAATCAGAACTCAACTATCAAACTAGTGTCCACCCATTCACGAAAATACTCTGGTTGAGTTCAGTGGAAAATGTGCTTTGTAGCAAAATCGAACTGCTGTAAACGGGTTAATAGGGGTGTCAAATGTGAAATTTAGTGTATAAAGTGAATGGAGGGCTGCTCACCGATGATGCCATAAGTGTTGCCAATTTGCGTAATTTACTAGAAAATGTAAATGAGTTTAGTTTCCTAATGTTTTGACGGATTTTGTACATTCCTAATTTAAAATGTTGGTGTTGATCTGGAAACATCGTAATCAATATGGCGTTGTGTCGTATTGCGCCCTCCTTGGGTACATGGGTACATGCAGTATCACTAATCTTAGTTTGAGCATAGGTACCTAATGTTAGCTCCATATAGACATGGTGCTCAATTGATCTAGGAAGGTGGTGTGCAAGGGGGGGGGAGAATGTGGTGCTTATGTGAGACCTGCTATGCTGTACTCACACAGTGGCATACACCATTCGATGCCGGACTGGCTGTACTGTAGCAGTACATAGTATGTGGAGTTTCAGGGTGAGCTCTGATGGGTTGTACGCAAATGAGTTCATTACTGGGGTCCTGAACACTCGTGGGAAAAATATTTCGCGTCCCGGGCAAGCTGAACTCCGGCGTGTACAAGCTGACGGTCGTGGAAATTTCCTTGTCTCTGTCACGACCTCCTTAGCGCCCCCTAGCACATGGCGTCCCGGGCCACTAGCACGTGGCGTACAGACCTGAGTTGCCGGTACCTTGAACCGGCCCTGGGTAGAAACAGGAACAGAAAACAACAACAAAACAAAAATGCAATTGTGTAGAAATGAAGCAATGGAACAAATGGACAGTGTCGAATGTTGGCGATGTTCTTTCGGTAAAATTGTATTAAAAAACACAACACAAATTCACCATCAGATATGAAAGATGTTGAGACTTACCTATCTTTAAGCTGCCAGTCCAGCTGTGTCGTCTGTTCGCTTGAATTGTACTCCTTTGTAGTGATATCATCTTGTCTATCAGCATCTGTCGTTCTTCTTTGCTCATTTCCCGACGTATTCTCTGGGCAGGAATTGAACTCGTGTCATTTCTTTCAAGTGGATCTCTGTTTCTGATATTATTGCTGCTGCTGCTGCTGCTGGTGGTGGTGGTCTCCTCTTCATCACCGTTTTGGCTGTTACTTTTCTCCCTATTGTTGTTGTTGCTGTTGTTGTTATCGTCACTGCCCTTGATGCTGTCATCCTCGTTGTTCCTACTCCTGCTTTCATCACCATCGTCATTGTTTCTCATGTTACTGGTGTTGTAACTGCTATTATCCTCTTCGCTATTGCAGCTGTTTGATCCATTTTCGTTGCACAGTTTCGTGGCATCGAGATGCCTGAGTGGTTCGTCATTGGCCTCATCACATTGCAACTTATCACATTCTGTAACCATAGTCATATCAGCATTCAAGTTTTCCAACCTCGTTAGGGCCTCAGCATCATTTTTTGTAACGCCTTCGTCGTCCTGTCGACTCTCTGTCAAAAGATCAGATGTCAGGTGGTGTTTCCTACTACTGTAATCCATATCCTGATCAATACTGTCACAATAATCTTCTTTTAGGAGATAACTAGTTTCGATGATGTTGTCAAGGATATCAGGAAGACTTCCGGTCACTTCCGTCTCTTCTCCGTCCGAAGCAAAGTTGTCCAACACGTCGAGCGAGTTCTCATCCGTGATGTCTTCTGTGTCATCCGAGTAGGCCACATGTTCACTAGCTAAAGCTTCCAACTGATCTGTAGACTGTGATGGGGTTCCAGAAATTTCGACAACAGCAACTTGACCGTCAGGTATGTCATTACATTTGGTCGTTTCTTCTTCGTAAATCCCATTTTTAGTTTCTCCGACAGCTGTCGAGTAATCCTGACGGTCAGTTACAGATGATTCCATCCTTTCTAGAATATATTGTGTGGTCGACGACTTTGGCTCCGATTCTTGTAACAAAACGGTCAACGAGGAATTTGTAGAAACGAAGTCTTCGAGTTTACACTCTATTTCATATTGAAAGTAGTTTGACATCGTTCTAGGTTTGTGTGCGTGTGTATGTGTATTAAGTAAGGAGCTATGTGAATGTATCTACATAGAAGTTGTATAAGTAGTTATATATATATATATATATATATA
>NC_068994.1:58416059-58417498 GCF_001194135.2 Octopus bimaculoides | reverse complement strand
CATGAAAAACATGCCGCAATGCATTTTCCCCGGCGTCGCTCACAATTCTGCTAGTTCGCCGCCTGAACGTGTTCAATATACTACGAAACAAAAGGCGGCGGCGAGCTGGCCGAAACGTTAGCTCGCCGGGCGACGTGCTGAGCGGTAGTTCGTCTGTCTTTACGTTCTGAGTTCAAATTCCGCCGAGGTCGACTTTGCCTTTCACCCTTTCGGGGTCGATTAAATAAGTACCAGTTACGCACTGGGGTCGATGTAATCGACTTAATCCCTTTGTCTGTCCTTGTTTGTCCCCTCTATGTTTAGCCCCTTGTGGGCATCGTTAGCACGTCAGGCGAAATGCTTAAAGGTATTTTGTTCTGAGTTCGAATTCCGCCGAGGTCGACTTTGCCTTTCATCCTATTCGTTTGAACAACAAAATAAGCAGACGAACCAAGGAAGTTAACTGTGGCATTTTGGTATTCATACACACGCACGCACACACATGCACACACACACACACACACACGCGCGCGCACACATCCGACAGGATTCTAAAATTTCTGTCTACCAAATCCACTCACAACATGTCCTGTTGTGGGACTCCATCCGAAACTACATGGTTGTAAAAAGTGTTGACCACTACACGAGACCAATACGTTACGGGACTATTTTATGTACAATTTACCTTTTCTTAACGGAAAGAATAATTATATAATAATAATAATAATAATAATAATAATCAGACATGGATGGCATCTAGTCTGTTTGGTTGACAAACTAGATCCCATGGATGGCTGGTAATTTATATCCTTGGCGCTTTTGAATGAAGGAGCAATTAAACCATAACATGGGTGTCATTAGAAATAAAAACAAAGGAAAAAAAAAACGACCAAGCTAAAAAAGTTTTGACAGAGCGAAGACTTGTAGAGTTGTTTCCCCTGGATTAGCTTTGTGGAAGTCCAAATTATTAGATGAATGTATTGAGGTAGGATGAGGGGATGACTGTGAAAAGACTAGGGAGATATGGTGGAGGAGGCAAAGGTGGTAATGAGCTTGTGTGCGAAGGAGTAATGTATGTATGTATGCGTGTCCTCCCAACCACACAGCGACACAATATACCCTTACTACCACACAATATCGCACATCTGAAGGCGGCGAGCTGTAAGAAACGTTAGCACGCCGGGCGAAATGCTGAGCGATATTTCGTCTGCCGCTAGGTTCTGAGTTCAAATTCCGCCGAGGTCGACTTTGCCTTTCATCCTTTCAGAGTGGATAAATTAAGTACCAGTGAAACACTGGGGATCGATGTAATCGACTATCCACCTTCCCCACGGATTGTATACAATTATTATACCAACAACAACAACAACGGCTCCGCTCACACCACCGCCGCCGCCGCCGCCATCACTGCCACTGTAACCATCACCACTGCTGCTGCTGCTGCTGCTGCTACTACTACT
>NC_068994.1:58393267-58415282 GCF_001194135.2 Octopus bimaculoides | reverse complement strand
AAAATAGGGTTTACTCTTCGTCCCTCCCTCCTCCACCTACCCCATCTTTCACAACCAGCGTCGCCAACACCACCAATTCACCGTCACTTCCACCGCCTCTCCCATCATTATCATTATACCACTGCTACTGCCACCACCACTACCACCACCACCACCAGAATGATTATAGCAGGATTCGCCATCACCCCCTGCCGGAGCCTTGTGGAGCTTTAGGTGTTTTCGCTCAATAAACACTCACAACACCCGGTCTGGGAATCGAAACCGCGATCCCACGATCTCGAGTCTGCTGCCCTAACCACTGGGCCATTGCGCCTCCACAACAAAGATATGGCTTTGCGATGCAAGAGCTGTAATAAGGAGAGATGGGGAAGTCTTAGACCCCCACGTAGTGATAGAATTTGTCGATTGAGTTAAACCAGTAAATAAGAATCTCACCCACATCCTTAGCAGCTGCCAAAAGATGTCCACAAGGTGGTACCTTCGCACGAGGCATTTGGTCCCGGTGACCATACCAAAGAAACACCGGAATCAGAATATATCCTCATCTTAAAGAATAAGGAATACTTTGATTTGCAAATATTCCATTAGCAACACAAAAGGATCACAAACTCACTGTGTCTACTCCTACCTACCGCTTCTAGGATGGTCTCTACTCCATTCAGCTAACAATGACTTTTCGTGGCACTCTGTCGGCTATGACACACACGCACGCACACACACACACACACACACACACGACGAGCTTCTTTCAGTTTCCGTTTACCAAAGCCACTCACAAGGCTTTGGTCGGCCCATGGCTACAGTACAAGACACTTGTCCAAGGCGTCACACAGTGGGACTGAACTCAGAGTCATGCGTACACGAACCGCAAACCTGTTACCAGACAGCTACGCCTGCGCCTAAATTCTAAATAAGGAGCGGTTACATTTGAAGGACAAACACGAACACCATTCCCCCACCCCCCGCCTCCATTTCCTTCGGCTGACATCTTCCTTAGTGGGGTGGGTGGGTGGATGGAGAGAGAAGGGTGATGGCGGAGACATTGTGGTGAGGGTAGCAGAGACGAAGGTCGGGTGGTGGTGTGTCAATGACGTAGTTTCAGTAAAGCTGGGAAGAGGTTGTAGGTAACTTAATAAAGACTAGCTTAATCTCTCCCTAATCTTAACCCCTAAGGGATAAAGAGACACCTTGGCTGCTTCGTGTTGTGTCACCCTCTCCATCCTGCTGCTGCTTTTTACCCTTCAAACGAAACTTATATTTTGTGAGAATAAATAGATTTGATGGCGGGGTTTCAATGGAGGAGGTGAGTGGTGTGACTTGTTTATAGGTATACCAACTGCGTATGATGTCATGGTTAAGACAACAGTCCACCTGCTTCTTTCTTAATTTAGTTAATCTCCCCTTCGCCTCTTCGTGTATTTATTTGTCATTGGATTTCTGTAAAACGATGCCTTTCTTCACAATAATTATCATTAAAGTCTCCTGATTTCATTCTTTTCATTACAAATATAATTTTAATTGATTAAAAAATCTGATGGGAGGTGACTCACTACATGAGATGTGTTAGCCAGGTCTTAACTCTATGTTCTTGACGTAGAGGGCACACCTGGGACATTTTCCCGCATCACGAGTTTAAAACACTCAATTCATGAATGTTTTCCTCTGAAAACATTGTTCCTCTCCTTTATTCTAAGGTCTGTTAAATACCAGGAACACCATATTTCGCTGTTGAGGTCCAATAAAGAGGAAACGTCTTCGTCTCTTTTCAAAGCACCAGTTTCGGTTTTCACTGCTTCTCTCTTTTTCATTCACATTCTGATCAGTTCGAACCTTTGAGTTGCCTTCCCTGTCTTTCATGACAAGAATTATGATCTGAAGCTAAAACAGTGGAGACGGAACTTGTCTAAGCATACGGTGATCAAGGAGTGATATTTATTACTGATGACGCGTATGTACACAGAAATCCCGGGATTTAGCAATTCCACCGCCACTGCTGGATGCTTTTCGTCTGCTACTGATAAACTTTTATGCTTTTAGCACTATTCATCTACATGAAATATTTACTCAAGACGAATATCGCAGTATTATGGCGTTTTTGCATTATATCCACATCAAGTATGATATACAGATCGCCATTTTTAACTAATACTGCCTCTGTTGCTAACAACGAATTTTCAAAAGCTAATAATTTTTCTCTTCATTAAGGGTATCCTTCTAATTAGTAAAATGTGTTTTAGGAAATCATTACATAAAATATCTTAGCCCCCACTTAAAGATATGTGTATATGTGTGTGCATGTGTATGTGTATATGTGTGTTTTTCATCGGTTTATACATGAATCAATCAATATCCAGAAGAAACAATCTGTCGTTGATACCAAACATATCCATCTCTCTCTATATATATATATCTATCTATCTGTGTGCGTGTGTGTGTGTGTGTATGAGTGGCTGTGTGGTAAGAAGCTTGCTTCCCAACCACATTGTTCCGGGTTCAGTCCCACCTTGTGACACCTTGGGCAAGTGTCTTCTACTATACCCTTGAGCCGATCAAAGTCTTGTGAGTGGATTTGATGGATGGAAACTGAAAGAAGCCCATCATGCAGCCATACTTGACACCTGACGATTATACAGCATCTCAGCTGTAAGGTACGGGTATATGATGAATTGAAACAATTGTAGCGGTTTTGAATGAAGGGTTTTGTGCATTCCATTTTCTGTCCCTGATCTTTTTACATAAACTCTGCGGACACAAAAGAATCCCTCAAGTAAACCCAGTAACATATAACTCCATACTGTTGTTGACATCAGGTAGCCGAGTACGGTGTACGAGCTTTACATTGCATACTACAAGGTGTATAACCGAATATAAAATTATTACTTAAAATATGTGTGCGTGGCGTGTGTGAGAGAGAGAAAGGGGGAGAAAGAAAAAGAGAGAGAGAGAGAAAGGGAGAGGGAGAGAGAGAATTGGTCAATTGGCAATGTTGTTAGGCACCGAACTGAATGCTTTGCAGCATTCCCCCCACCCCACCTTCCGAGCTCAAACTTGTCAAATTTACCGGTCATCCTTTTGGGGTCGATAAATAAAGTGCCACTCAAGTACGTGGAGTATATCCTTCTTCTTTGCTCGCTGGAAGAAATCGAATGTGTGTCCGTCTATCTATCTATCTATCTATCTATCTATCTATCTATCTATCTATCTATCTATCTATCTATCTATCTACCTGTCCGTCTGTCTATATTTACACGTACAATACATCATAACTACATACATTAACATCAACTTAAGCACCATCACCACCACCACCTCCACCACCACCACCACCACCACCATCTCCACCACCTTCATCACTTTCAACAACAACAACAACAATAACAACAACAACACCATGTGCCTCAATAAAGAAAGTAAAATATCAACTTACCAGAGCCGATATGGTGGCCAATGTAAAGGTGACATGAAAGAACTTGTCTAAGACCGACATGTAGCAGGCATCTGTACAAGCGTCCAATCTACACTCACACAACGTCTTACCATTACTGTCACTAGATGGCGCCTTCTCAGGTTTTAATCCTGTCACACCAGGATTATCTGACATTAATCCAACACATTCACATACATACATACACACGCACACACACGCACATACACACATACATACATACACACATACATACACACATACATACATACATACGGATGTATGTGTTAGTACGTACGTATGTACGAACACATAACACATAAATACATACATAAATTCATACACACACACACCTCCTTGTTTGAGTTTAAGGGCTGACGGGAATGATTTTGGCGGCGTTGGCGATGGGGTTGCTGGTGGCTGTGGTGGTGGTGATTGTGGAGATGAGGGTAGTGGTGGTATGTGAGAGGGATGACAGTGGTAGTGGTGGTGGTGGTGGTGGTCATGATGGTGATGGTGGTGATTATGGTGATGGTGGTGAGTCTGGAAAGGTAAGAAGGAAAGGTTGTTCTTAGAGACCCTTACTTCTCTTATCTCCTTCTTCTCTCCCCTCCTCCCCTTCCTCTGACCCTTCATGCCGGACTCCCTCCCCTCCTCCTCTCCCCCACCGCCATTCTTCTTGCACAATTTCCTACTTTTGTGTCACTCACCTCCTCTTGCTAAACCCACACGTCTCACATTCTCATAAACACACACACACAATACAACCTTGTATCCCTCCCCTTTTCTCTTTCTTTTGTATTTTAGGGATGCTTGACCGGTAAGAAATAGCAACCAAATTTCTCTAAAATCACATCCTGCTATCTTACGAAAAAAAAAAAAAAAAAAAAAGCATTAGATAAAGTAATTCTAAATCCCCTGGGCATAGGAAAGAGCTGGATGGGCACGACTGGAATATCTTTGGCCATAAGAATACTTAATCATGGCTGCCATGATGCTAAACATAAAAAACAACAGTAGCACCACCACCACCACCACCGCTGCCCCGAACAATAATACCACCACCACCACATCGCCTGCTGTCTTTAACAAGGCTAGACATATTGGGTGATGTAGTCCAAGATATACTATGCCTGAAAGAATAGATGCAATATCACTGAACACCTTTGACCGCAGTGCAGCCGAGTCAGGTTTGATTTGGAATGAAATAACAACAGCAACAACACCAACATTAATAAATGTTGCAGCAGAAAACGCCTCATAAAAGAGGCTGAAAGCGAATCACGTTGGAGCTTTAAGAATAGAAATGATGATGCTTTCGTTACACAATTACCACCATGGGACGACGATAGTTCATTTTTTGTTTGTGTTTGGAACAAATGAATCTCGAAGCAAAAAAGCAATAGATAATAACATAAAGACTGAGTAAAAAAAAACCTTTAAGCATGACGGACGTTCTACCATTGGACAAACGCCAGCAGTTTCGGAGGGAGCGGGGTAAATCGCTTATATCGACCCCAGTGTTCAACTGGTACTTAATTTATCGACTCCGAAAAGATGAAAGGCAAAGTCGACCTCGGCGAAAATTGAACTCAGAACATAAAGACGGACGAAATGCCGCTAAACATTTCGTCCGGCGTGCTAACGATTCTGCCAGCTCGCCATTATTAATGGTGCCTAATTAAGACATAAGGTCAGCAATTTTGTGTGGGGAGAAATTAGTTGATCATATCGATACCATTACGTGATTGATCGTGTATTTTATCAGCCCTGGACAGATGAAAGATAAAGGTGACTTGGGTAGTATCTGAACCTGGGAACATAAAGATGTGGAACAAAGACAAGGCACTTTGTCCGACGCTCTAACCATTCTGCTAATTCAAATAGAAATAATTTATAAACGGACTTTGGTCAGAATTTCCGATCCTTAGTTTCTCATTTATTCAATCAACTGAACTGCCAGGCTCAATTGATTAGCATGTAAGTGGCTGAGTACTCCACAGATACACGTCAACCTTTGATGTAATTTTTAGGTAGAACCAATATGACTCAAGTTTGACAAAGTTGGAGCTTTGGATTACGGGTTCAGTCCATCGACAAGCCTCCATACAAATGCCACCCACCCGGATTCACCCACAAGTCGTGGGTCGACATGTGGCTATAGGAAAAGGCATTTGCCTAAGAGGCCCCCACGATGAGGAAATTAAACCCTGGGGTTTATGATTGGGAAGTTTCTTTACCATTTGGCTACATTGCAGTTACAATGCATACATACGTACATACATACATACATACATGCATACATACATATGTGCATAAATAGATACACATATATATTCATTCGTACATATAAGTACGCGTGTGTATCTGCATGTATATACGCGTGTTTGCACACACATACACACACACACACGCCCGCATGTACGCACACACGCACACATGAATATAAATGAACAGAAGAAAGGTTACTCAATACTGGGAGTAGAGTATGAATATATTTCATTTAATTCGGTGGAACCAAAAGTAACTGAAACCCTAGGTTTCACCACAGAGGAGGAATTTATTTATTTGTCCAATGCTGCTGCTGCTTCTACTTCTACTACTATAGTACCACATACCATACTCTTATCGTCACTGTATCATATATCACACCATTTCAGTACTGTACACCATACCTCTACTACTTCTGCTACTCTGCCACATGCCACAATACTACCACCACAACCACTACATCCCACCACACTACAATTGCTACCAGTACCATCACCACACCCCTACCCCACCGCCACTGTGCTTCCACCCCACCGCCGCCACCGCACCACTGCACCACTCACTACCAGAACCCCACATTCCTACCCAACCAATACAAAGCCAATTTTAATATTTAATGAGGATTTAATTAATCGCTTCTAAAATATCGACATCAAAGATTTCAGTTATGAAAAGATGTAAACAAGCATCGAAGAGATATGGGAAATGTTGGTTTCAAATTTTGGTACAAGACCAGCAATACCAGTGGAGAACCCAGTGGAGTTCTGTTGCCAGATATAGGCTCTTCCAGCAGCCACCCTCTTGACCCAGGGCAGCACTACTTCCACCAGGCACTTGATGTAGGCCTCTGTGTTGAGCCCGAGATCATGTGGGAAGATGAATGGAGGCATAACGTCAACATAAATAATGATCACTCCAGACACCATGATGTTGGCAGGATGTTTGATTTTTATCCCTTTCGGTCCATGTCCTCAGACTGACACCCAAACACTCTGAAATGTTCGTATTGGAGCTTCCGGCGCGAATTCCAAGCAGTACAGCATGTCGTTTCCAAGTTTTTAGCAGAGTGAATTGCGTTATACTGCTGTTTTTCTCACAGACGGTGCCCAACTGACCCCACTATACTGTATATTCGACAAAATCAAAAACAAAACAATGCGCTTGCACGAAATTGAAAATATAAAATGGCGACAATTTACTCATCGCACCCATTATATATATATATATATATATATATATATATATATATATATATATATATATATATATATATATATATATATATATATATATTTACACACACACACATACATACATACATGCATACATACATCCATACATACACACACATACATACATACATACACACACACGTATTTATTCACACATACGTCTTTATCCTTTATCTTTTACCTGTTTCAGTCATTAGACTGCGACCATGCTGGGGCACCACCTTGAAGAATTTTTAATTGAATGAATCGGCCAGAGGACTTATTTCTTTTTAAGCCGAATACTTATTGTAAAGATCTGTTTTGCCGAACCACTAAGTTACGGGGACGTAAATACATCAACATCGGTTGTTAAGCGGTGGGACACACACACACACACACACACACACACACACACACACACACACACACAATGAGCTTCTTTCAGTTTCCGTCCACCAAATCCACTCGCAAAACTTTAGTCAGCCCGAGGCTATAGTAGAAGACATTTGCGTCACGCAGAGGGACTGAACCCGGAACCAAGTGGTTGGCAAGCAAGCTTCTTACATATTAGTTTCAGAATTCTGGCAATTTCGAGGGATGGGGTTAGTCAATTGAATCAACCCCAGTGCTCAACTGGTACTTATTTTATCGACTCCGGAAACGATGAAAGACAAAGTCGACCTTGGTGGAACTTGGAAGTTTCGGCGATCTTTCGATACCAGTACGAAATATCGGACTTTTTCCGTAAAAAGTGTCTTCGGCGATCTTTACTAAAGAAACATTGAAACAACTTTTGTGTTTGTAATTACTTTATAAAAATCAATTTTTTTATAAGAAGTTTTTTCGTTTTTAACGATACTTGACTTATAACTAAAAAAAAATTTCGTTGTTCTTCTATTAAAGAGAAATTCATTATAATGATATATTCTCTTATTCCGGATATCCAAGTCTATTTTTGTATTTTCTCGGATTGTTTTGATTTCATTATCAAAAAGGTCCTCAGTATATATAAAATACACAGAAGGGACAAAGAAACAGCGAGAAAGAGAGCTATTTCGTTTCGCCAGTCCACGTTTTCCCGGTAACCATTCCTGTTTTTTATTTCTTCACATCTCAAGATGGCGGTAGAAATCGAGTCAGCCGAGTAAGTCCACCTCTTTAAACATTCTCTTTTATCTTTTCTTTCATTGTCTTCTAATGTTTTACTTCTTTTACGTCGCTCTTCTTCTCTTTACCCTTATCTACCGACTATTTTACCAACCAACGCACTGTTTCCTATTGAGAATGTTCATTTTCATTTAATAACTTCAATTTAACAGTCACGTCATGTTTTTTCCTCTTTCGAAATAAACCTTCCACCCTCCTCACCTTTCCTCCCTCTCCTGCCCCAACCCTCACCTTTCCTCCCTCTCCTGACCCAACCCTCACCTTTCCTCCCTCTCCTGACCCAACCCTCACCATTCCCTCCCTCACCTCACACCTTCCTCGATTCTCATCCTTATTTCCTTGTCTCTGATTACTATTGTTGTTTATTATTTCGTTTCCGACTGGATGCATTCTACGTTCCTCCAGGGTCAATAAGTACCAGTAATATACTGCGATCGACTTTTAGTACACAGGCACATAATAACGAATGAACCCAAGGCTGCATTATTCAATGTGTCCTTCCTGTTTATTTTTAAAGATGTGTTTAGGGGAGGAATTTGTTGTTTGTAGCATTATTGTGACGAAGTCCCCTCCTTCGTTGGCTGTCAACAATCAGAACAACAACATAAGTTAATGGCGATAATTCTTTATACTGGCACAAGGGGGAGAGTGATAGAAAAGTCAATTAACCAAACACGAACAGTACATCACAAGCCCATCCGAGGATCGTCGTTACTCGAGGCCACAAAAACAATTTGTACATCGCACAGAATAATAAACAAACAGGAGGGGAGGCAATGAACAATCTGTTCCATCACGAAACAAATACTGTGTGCTCTTCTTTACATCCCGGGTTCTAATCTTACTGTGGTCAAATTAGTCTTTTATCATTCAGGGGTTCGATAATATAAAATTACAGTCAGATTATTGGGGTCTATATTGAAGAATTGTTTCCATTCACCCTTTCCAACAATTCGTTATGTCGGGCCCATTTCGCTAGAAATTTTAATAAGTACATCAAAAAAAAAAAAAAAAAAAAAAGACAAATCTACCAGAGTAAACTATATGTACCTGACGAATGGTACAATCTCTTATGAAGGTGAGAGCTGGTCGCTCAGGGTGTGAGGTGAACTGGTTTTAATTATAGCTGTTTCACAGTGTTTGATATTAGGATTGTGGCACATGGAGAATGGTGATAGGTCGGATGTGCTGGAACTGTATTTTAAAACTTCTGTAGAGGTAGGGATGGTGATGGTGGTGATGTAATCTTGGTATTGTTATGAGAATTGTATTGATGATGATGATAATGATTTTTTTTTTTTTTAATGATTTCAGTGTTGTGAGACTTATTGAACAGTATCTGAAGGAGAACAATCTGTTGAGGACATTAACAGTATTACAGGTAAGTTACCTATTTGCACCTTTCTACATGACTAGAATAAACACCAGATTTTGGTAGTTGTAGAACTGGTTGCCCTTTTACTAGTGAGCTCTTCATTAATATTAGTGTGGATGGCCTTAAATATTTGGTGATATTTAGAATAGACTGAACAAATCACCAGGTTAGGGTTAGAGGGTTAATTTACAGATGTCTCTCTCTGTTTCTCTCTCCAATCAGAGAGTTAACTCACAAATGACCAAGTATCAATGAAAATCAAAACTTATTGTGGAACCTATAACCATATTTTACAGACAGCCACTGCCATCTTAATTTTAATAACATCGATTGGTGTTGGAAGGGCATCCAGCCATAGAGGCCATGCCGAAATAGACAATTGGAGCCTGGTGCAGCTCTCCGGGTGGCCAGCTCCTGCCAAGCCGTCCAACCGGTGCCAGCAGAGAAAACAAATGGTGACAATTAAATGAAATGATGATGATTTTAAAGAAAGAATTTAGTCGTATTAAAACCAAAACTTAGCAACATTACCTTGGAAGTGTAAAAAGGTTTTTCTTTTATAAAAAAGTATATTTTTATTAAATTTTATTAAAAGACCCTTCATTTTGTGGAATCCCTAAATTTTTCTGTGTTACCCACTTTGAGAAACACTGGATTGCTATGCTATCTCTTACTGTGTCTGTAACTAATGGAGAGTTAACTTAAAAATAGCTTAGTCTACCTAACTGTAAATAGGCACCAGCTACTAACTACCATAACTGAACTGCATTGTCCAGTTGTACTAAAAGATACTTGGCTGTACTCATCCCACTAAATCTGTGCCTTTATTAGTAAAAGTAGGGGAAATAGTGGCTTGCTGGCAGTATTTGTAGCAAACAGTGAAATCTGATTGTCAATGTGAGGAAATGGTGGAGTATTTATAGAGTAAACTGTATGATCTGAGGTAACCCGTTAATGTAGGTGAATAGTAGAGTATCTATGTAGTAAACAGCATAATTTGAGGTTGCTAGTGTTTATCAATGTAGATAAAAGATGAAGTACATCATCATCATTATCATCTTTTAATGTCCATTTGCCATGAGATAGTAAATAGTAAGATCTGAGGTAACCAAGGAGGGTCAGTGTGGGTAAATAGTGAGTGTAAACAGTTAAAAAGCAGAGTAAATCAGTTTGGTTTGCAACTTTCATCATTGCAGTTTCTAGTAATATTTGTTTATTTTCTGAGTGTAAATTCCACCAAAGCCAACTTAGTTTTCTCTGTTGTGAGGTTGATTAAATAAATACCAGTTGAATCCTTTGTTTCATGTAATCGACCATTCTGCTCCTCCTAAATTGTTGTCTGTCAATGTTACAAATCATTGTTATTTCTTTTGTTTCAACAGGAAGAGAGTGGTATTTCTTTAAACACTGTAGATTCAGTGGACAGTTTTGTTGGTGACATAAACAGTGGTCACTGGGACACTGTCCTTCAGGCCATTCAGTCCCTCAAGTTACCTGACCAGAAACTTATTGAACTCTATGAACAGGTAAGACAAGGACCTTCTTGTAACTGCAATCCCCTAACCACTGTCACTCACCACAGGAAGTCTCTTCTTCTCCCCCCACCAATCTTACTTCTCTGAACACCTTAAGTTGCAACATTCTCCAATTCTTATGGCGTTTCTTTAGTTTTATGAATTACAAAATGACCTCCACCAATGCTGGTGCCATGAAGAAAATGACCCAGTTCACTCTGTGAAGTGGTTGGTGTTAGGAAGAGCATCCAGCCATAGACACCCTGCCAAAACTGAGACGTTTGAGCATGACATGGTCCTCTGATCCATCAGGTCTTCTCAAACCGTCCAGCCCATGCCAGCATGGAAAGTAGATGTGAAATGATAATAGTAAAGTTAGAGGGTTTTCTTTTGGCGCTGTATGTGGTAGATGACAAAAGGTCATATTGCATGGTAAAATAATGTGAAACACACACATTGGGCTTCCACACAGTTTCCTATTTCTATTGCAGCCCCTGTTTGTTCCATGTACTTCTCAAGATTTTGACTCACTGTTCCCAGGGCTCCGACAATTATTGGTACTACTAACCACCATTTTCATCGACCACAACTGCTTAACCCCTCATGCTAACCTGTCTATTATTACTATTATTATAATAATTATAATTATTATTATTATTATTATTCTCAATTATTGAAATTTTTTTCTTATTTTTTCTAGATTGTTCTTGAACTGATTGAATTGCGTGAGTTGGGAGCTGCCAGGTCCCTTCTCCGACAGACCGACCCAATGATAATGTTGAAGCAAACCCAGCCTGACCGCTATGTCCATTTAGAGAACATGCTTGCCCGGTCCTACTTTGACCCTCGCGAAGTAAGTCTGAGACTTCAGTCCCAGTTTTGCTTAACATTTCTCTGTGTTTTCCTTCCTTCTCTCCTTTGCTCATCTCTGCATCTTCACTCACACTCCTCTATCCCCTTAATACCTCTAGGCTTATTTAGAAGGTCAAACAAAGGAGAAGAGGCGTTCTGCCATTGCCCAAGCATTGTCGGGAGAGGTCAATGTCGTCCCACCGTCACGTCTTCTGGCCTTGTTAGGTCAGGCCTTGAAATGGCAACAGCATCAAGGACTTTTACCCCCCGGTAAGTTTATTGGTTTTTCTTTTACTCCTCTGTCTGTTTCTGTTGTATTACAAATTATTATGATGATACTTGTTAACGCTGTAACCGTGTAGTAACAATAAAACATAACGAAGCAGGGTAGCACTCACATAACAATCCAACAGACTCTCCACGAACCAACAAACGATATTCTGACAAACTCCCAAAACGGCACCTTACAACTTCCTGCGATTAATGCCTACCCTGTCTCTATCTCACTCAGACCGCTACTATTTATAGTCGTTTGGTCAGTCTATTCTCGCAGTGGGGTGTTGTGACTTGCTCCAATAGTTTCTAATCATTGGTTCCACAGTTACTTGTGGGTGTCATGCTCAGTTACCTGTGGGTGTATTCCACAGTTAACAATAGGTATGTCACACAATTACAGGTACATACAGGTGAAATATAAAATATATAATTTAAATTTTCTTTAAATATCATCATATCAAATGAATTATTAGTCAAGTATGCTGAGCAAAATGCTTTGCGGCTTTTCGTCTGTCTTCACGTTTTGAGTTCAAATTCTTCTGAGGTTGAATTTGTCTTTCATCCTTTTGGGACCAATGAGTACTGGGGGGTTAATGTAATCGACTTACCCACTCCCCTGAAATTGCTGGCCTTGTGCTAAAATTTGAAGCCAATAATATAAAAGCAAAATGCCCATTGATATATATTTATGGTAAAAATGCTGTAATTCCGTTCAAATTGTCCATTTTTGTGTGTTTGTGTCTATTTTGCACACAATTTCTCTCCACCGTTGTTGGTATATAAGAACACAAGTAAATAGTGAATGGGTTTGAGTCACGACTGATTGAATCTGGCTTCTAAAAAAATTTTGGAAGAGAAATATTTTAAAAGTTTTCATTCCATTCTTTTTCTCCAACTATTTACTTTCACTATTGACGAATATTGTTACTCAACATTGTTTACACTGCAGACATCAAAACATCTGCTCGAAAGTCCATCAGATGTTACACCTGATGCACTTTTCATCTTTCAAAATTGATTTTAGGTCAAAGGAAATTGATATTTCTTTTAGGATAACATCTGTTTGTATTTTGTTGATATTGTTGATGTCATATTTTGATTATTGTTGATTTGTAAAGATTGTATTTTATTGAGGAAACATTGTGTATGATAACATCAAAACATATATAATATTTAATTTCCAAACAACCAGTATATTCAGCTGTTGTATTTTCTTCTTTTTCAATGCGTTTATGAATGACATCCTTCGCTGATCCTTGTTTTTTTAAACAGATAACCAATCTCTTATCTTTTGTAACTGAGTGATCTTTCCCTAATACACATGAGGATTAGGAGAGTCATGTTACAGTCGTAACAGATGCAAATGCTACACACACTCACCTGTATATATACACAGAGTCTGATCTTCTCTTAAGAACTGGTGGCAAAGGATGTTAAATAGAAATGTAATTAAATTAGTCTCGTTATGTTAGAGGAATGTCTTGATTGTGATGGTTTATATTAAGGATCATCATCATCATTGTTTAACATCCACTTTTCCATGCTGGCATGGGTCGGATGGAAATGTGTTAAGGCAGATTTTCTTTGGCTGAATGCTCTTCCTGTTGCCAACCCTCACCTGTTTCCCAGTGACAAGTGAGGTAGTATTCCACCCACTGACCAGACATGTCTCAGAAGATAGGAATTGAAGGATGCTGCTTGCATGACTGTGATGCTTGCCAACAGCTATCGCACGATGCCAAGGAAAAGAGACACTAATTCACAAACACACACACATACACACTTATCTACATATGTATATATAAGACAGGCTTCTTTCAGTTTCCGTCTCCCAAATCCTGTCGGCACAGGGCTATAGTAACAGTCACTTGGCCAAGGTGCTACACAGTGGGACTGAACCTGGAACCAAGTGGTTGGAAAACAACCTTCCTAACCACACCTCCACTTTTTCACTGATTGTCCAATATTGAGTCAGTTGACCATTTTTGTTTTCCATCTTCAGGAAATGCGTCTACCCCCTCCCCACTCCTGAAATACTCGCACCTTCATCTCATCACACAATAATGTCTTTTTTTTTTCATCTTTCCCTTTTTTTAAGCCTGGTATTTATTTTATTGGGTTTTCTTTTGCTGAACTGCGAAGTTAAGGGGATGTAAACGCACCAACACCGGTTGTCAAGCAATGGTGAGGGACAAACACACACACACATACACAGAGGACAGGCTTCTTTCAGTTTTTGTCTACCATATCCACTCACAAGGATTTGGTCAGCCCAAGGCTATAGAAGACACTTGCCCAAGGTGCCACGCAGTGGAACTGAACCCAGAGCCATGTGGTTGGAAAGCAAGCTTCTTACCACTCAGCCAAACCTGTGCCTCACATATTAGCCTTTTCTTATTTCCAAATCTACTGCAACCTATTTTTGAACTGTTTTGAAGGTCACCCATTGTTTCTATATTTTCTGGACACAGTTAAGAAGTTTGTTCTAAAATCACAAGGTACTGGGTTCAATCTCACTGAACAGGACCTAGGTAAGAGTCTTCTGTTTTAGCCAGAGATTGACCCAAATCTTATAAATGAAATGACGTAAATGGAGACTGTGTGGAATCTTCTCAGCTAGACTCTACATGTAATTTAAAAGTGCAAGCCTCATCACACAGTCTGCCTTTAAATTTAGGACACAACTGTCTGGAACATTCCTCCTGGTCTGGTTCTTACTCAGTGAGTATGTAGCTCTGGAATATTCTGCAAGAAAACCAATCTGAGATCTGTTTACTTTCAGGGACCACAATTGATGTATTCCGTGGTAAGGCAGCTGTGAGGGAACAAGAAGAAGAGAAATATCCAACACAACTTGGCAAAACTATCAAAGTAAGTATTTTCCTTCTTTTCTTCATCTTCGGTGGAGTGTGTTCATTTTCTTGACCTTTGGAAGTATGAAAGGAATAACCAGTTGAAATCATCTGTGTTTTTGTACTATTGAGATTTGAACTCACTCACATGGAACTCAATTTTTAAAAGGCATCCTACTGATTATCCTTTTTCAAGAGTTACTATTAAAATAATAATAATAATGATAATCCTTTCAACTATCCCCCTCCCCCAGGAGGGGGATAGTTGATTACATTGACCCCAGTACTCAACTGGAACTTAATTTATCGAGCCCGAAAGGCAAAGTTGACCTTGGCGGAATTTGAACTGAGAACGTAGCGACAGGTGAAATACTGCTAAGCATTTAGCCTGGTGTGCTAATGAGTCTGCCAGCTCACCACCTTAATGATAATAATAGTGATAATTATTTCTAATTCTGGTACAAGGCCAGCATTTTATTTTCTCAAGTACTTTATTTTCTCAAGTACAGAAGGACAAAAGACTAATGATTGAAACAAATGATTGAAACAAATGAAAGATAAAAGATAACAAAAACCAACAAAACAGTCGTACTTGTTAAAATCTATAAATCTGTTTCTCTCATTTACAGTTTGGTCAAAAAGCCCATGTGGAATGTGGTCGATTCTCCCCAGATGGTCAGTTCCTTGTAACCGGTTCTGTTGATGGCTTTATTGAAGTCTGGAATTTCTCAACTGGCAAAATCAGGAAAGATTTGCGATATCAAGCCCAGGTAAGAGTCTTGTATTGGACGTCTATTGATGATTTCTGTGACAGCAAATCATTATTGATAATATCTCCCTCTGTCAATCCGTCAAAAATGACTGACATTATTTGTGTCGATAATATTCATGTATCTCTTTACACCAAATGATGCAAGTTTAAGTGCCATTTTTAAAAATATTTCAGGATAACTTTATGATGATGGATGATGCTGTGTTGTGTATGTGTTTCAGCAGAGATTCTGAAATGTTGGCCACTGGTTCACAGGATGGGAAAATAAAGGTTGGCCCCCATTCCACTTTTTTTATTATTGTTGTTTTTCATCAGTTTCTAAAAGGAACTATAAAAATAAACCATTTAATGATTTTTTTACATAATTGAAGTGAAGGGACTAAGTTGATGATGTACTCCCCTACCAACTTAGAAGCCTTGAGTTCAAATTCACTGTTAGGGTTTTATTGTATATTTCAGCAGAAAACATAACTATTGATCAATGAATAAATCCAAAGTTTTTGGTGACATTGTCCATTATATACAGAATTGTCTCCCCTGTCTTTTTTCACAGGAATTGGTAGTTTAGAAAAATAGTTTTCCTCATTGCTAAATTTATAATTTTAGTTGAGAAAAGTTGGGTGAGAAGAATCAAATGCAGGGGAGTATCCTACATTGGTTTGGACATGTGATGCATATGAACGAAGACAGGTGTATAAAGAATTGGTTGTCACTGAATGTGGATGGTACTTGTGGGAGAGGGAGACCAAGGAAGATCCCCTCCTCCAATGTCCCCCTCCCCTCTCAAAGATTCCTTGTCTTGCAAGATACTTGATGACCCCGCCAGTGCTGCTGTCACTTAAAAAGCACTCAGTCCATACTGTAAAGCGGTTGGCATTTGGAAGGGCATGTAGCTGTAAAAACCTTGCCAAAACTGACCTCAATTGTGCTGATGCCATGTAAAAAGCACTCAGCCCACTCTGCGGTGTGGTTGGTGTCAGGAAGAGCATCCAGCCATAAAAACTATGCCAAAACAGACACAGAAGTCTGGTGCAGTCGATAAATTGAGTACCAGTGAAATTTGTGCCTGTTGTAGATGGGATTATTATTATTATTATTATTTTACACTTCCATTGTATTTCATTTCAATTTTGACAGGTTTGGAAAATCTTAACAGGTCAGTGCCTGCGTAAATTTGAGAGGGCTCACACCAAAGGTGTAACATGTGTGACCTTTTCTCGGGACAACAGCCAGCTGTTGAGTGCCTCTTTTGACCAAAGTATCAGGTGAGTCTGCTTTCTGAACACTGTTGTATATTTTGGTATTGGTTTATGGAAAGGCATGACTATCCTCTCATCACGTCTCTTTTGAAAATATCCCTCACCATCATGTGTGTGTGTGTGTCTGTATTTCCATATATACACACACATATATATATATGAGAGATCATCATCATCGTCGTTTAATGTCCGCTTTCCATGCTAGCATGGGTTGGACAATTTGACTGAGGACTGGTGGACCAGGTGGCTACACCAGGTTCCAATCTGATTTGGCAGATATAAATGACAATGGCACAGAACTTCATCAGCTTACATCTGTTTCTTCCATAAGATGCAAAGCACTGTTCATCAAGTGCTTTATCACCTTATAGCTCTGTTGGAGCTTTAAAACATTTTTTAAAGCTCTGACAAAGCTATAAGGTGAATCACAAGCACTCAGCTTATAAGTACATTGCATATTGTAGTAGAAACAGCTGTAAGTTAATGAAGTCCATTATATATTTTCTTGTTCTCTCGTCATTTATATAATCTTTTATTATGCTCTGTACTTGACTAAATGCTTTATTCTGAAGCTTATTAATATTGCACATTATACAATTGCCAAAGTAATATCATTTAGTGCACTCAGAAGAAATATATGAGATAAGATATTTACAAAGTCGACCAGTTTCGCTTCTGTTGATTATGACTAAATAGTTAGTGATAATGTTATAATTTATAATTTCATGCTATCATAATTTTTTTATTCCCTGTTAGTAGGAAAACAGGTTTCTATACACATGTGCATGTTATGCATTCGTATATATATATAAATATATATATATATATATATATAGATATATATATATATATGAGTGAGAGATATTTATGTGTGTGCTTTATATTTTCAGAATTCATGGTTTAAAATCTGGTAAAACTCTCAAAGAATTCCGTGGCCATCTGTCATTTGTTAATGATGCTGTATTTACCCAGGATGGATACCATGTCATCAGGTGATTTGAACCCTAAACCCTGTTTACTGCTGTTTGTTTGCCCCCATATATTTTTAAATACAAACATTGTTATGCCAGTTTTTTTTAATCCTGTAAAGGATGACAGGGTTTCTGGTTGTGTTAATGGAAGCAAGAATCGACCCTTTCATCCTGTCTGGGTTGATAAAATAAGTACCACTCAAGCACTGCCCCCCCCTTGTACTTATAGTAGGAAGAATTATTATTGTTGTTGTTGTTGTTACAGTGCCAGCTCTGATGGAACCATAAAGATCTGGAATGTCAAAAGCACGGAATGTCAGAATACATTCAAGTCCCTGGGTGGTTCCACTGGGACCGACATAACAGTCCACAGTGTGCACCCGTTGTTACGTAACATGGAGCAGTTTGTTGTGTGTAACAGATCCAATACAGTGGCCATCATGAATATGTCTGGACAGGTAAGTCTTGTTTATCACTCAATCACTCACCTCTCTATTTTTCTCTGTCATTCACTACGTCCACTGACCTGTCTTTCTAACATGTTTTCTCTTTTGTGTGTAGCTAGGAACTGAGTGTTTGAATGAGGACTGGTCATCCAGATGGTTGCACCAGGCTCCAATCTGATCTGGCAGAGTTTCTACAGCAGGATGCCCTTCCTAACGTCAATCACTCCGAGAGTGTAGTGGGTGCTTTTACGTGCCACCAGAATGAGGGCCAGTCAGGCGATTCTGGCAATGACCACACTCAAAAGGTGTTTTTTACATGCTACCTGCATAGGAGCCAGTCCGGTGGCACTGGCAATGACCACGCACATGTGCCAGTAAGGCAACACTGGCAATGATCATGCTTGAATGGTGCTTTTTATGTGCCACCGGCATGGGTGCCAATCCGTGGCCCTCGCAATGATCACGCTTGGATGTGCTTTTAATATTCCACAAATATATATGTGTATAGGAATTGGACAATATATATAGATTATGTACATATACATGCATACATACACCCACATACATCTGTAAATACACACACACACATATATATATATATGCAAAACATGTTATGTATGGCTATTTTCTAATTTCAGATTGTTCGTAGTTTCTCAAGTGGTAAACGAGAGGGTGGAGATTTTGTGTGTTGTACCTTGTCACCTCGTGGAGAATGGATCTACTGCGTGGGAGAGGACCGAGTGTTGTACTGTTTCAGTATCACCACTGGCAAACTGGAGAGAACCTTGACGGTAAGGGACGGGGGTTGATTTCCCCTTTGCACAACACCCATACAGCACAAACACCAGCTTTTCCAGATAATAGATCTGCTGACATTGGGTGGTGGTGTGTGGAGGAAGGCCAAGTATTGCACCAAATGTGTGTAATATATTAATCACGCTTGTATTAACAATGGATGGCTGACAGGTGGAGTGCGATTGAAGAGAACAAGATAGGCTGGCTCTTACTAAAACACACATGTATATATCCACACATACACACACACGTGTACTATATAATGTGTTAGTGATTGATGTGTGTGTGTGAACACTGCTTTTTATGTGTGTGCATATTTATATAATTGTATATTTGTGTATTTTCTCATATGCATCTATACATGTGCACACACTTGTGTGTGTATATATATGTGTGTGTGTGTGTGTGAGTATCTAAAGATATATACACAGATACATACATACATACATACATACACATATCTACACACACACACATTAAATAAACAAGATGTAAGTGTTAGATAGCATTATGGAATCCAGTTCCACACCATTTGTTAAAAGATTATTTCATGAGCGTCATTGCATATTTGAAGAAGATTTTCTGTTTTTATTTCATTTCAGAAGGTATGCATGTGTGTGTGTGTGTGTGTGTGTTAGTTCATACATTAGCACAAGCTAGAGATTTTTCTCACAATTATTTCTATGATATTTATGGAAAGCTCTCCAGCATGCCAGCTCCTATCAAACCATCCAACCCATGCCAGCATCGAAAACAGACGTTAAATGATGATAATGATGATGATGACTGAGTGTATATTATGGACAACAATACAGACATGGATGTGTGGTTAAGTACTTCACTTCTGAGCCATGTTGTTTTGGCCCCACTGTGTGACAATTTGACAAGATGACCTATACCTGGGCCAACCAAATCCTTCAGTGGAATCTAAAAAGCCTGTCTGTGTGTGTGTATGTGTATGTATTTATGTATACATATGTATGTGTATTTACATATATATATGTATTTACATATATGTGTGTGTGTATTTATGTGTATATGTTAGACTCATGCGCACACACACACACACACACACACACATGATGGTGGCTGTGTTTGTGGTCATTCCTCGACATGACAACACTGTTACCAAAACTAGTTTTGTTTTCTATTTCTCTTATTCCAGGTCCATGAAAAAGATGTTATTGGTGTTGCCCATCATCCTCATCAAAACCTTATTGCCACTTATTCTGAAGATGGTCTCTTGAAGCTGTGGAAGCCATAAAACAGTCCCACATTCATTTTTACATTCTTCATTTTAGTTTTTCATTTCTTTTTTTTATTAAAATTATGAGGAAATTATTTTTGTTGTTGTTATTTTCTTTTTCTTCTTCTCCTTATCATTATGGCAAGTTGCGTCAGATGAAATACTTTGCGAGAGACCTTTGGCAATACACCGTGTTTGAGAAGACCTGTGAAGCCAAGTGAGATTGTAGTCGTGGCTGATGCTGGTGTTTCGTAACTGGCATATAAAAAGCACCCACTACACTCTTGGAGTGGTTGCCATTAGGAAGGGCATCCAGCTGTAGAAACCATACCAAACCAGACTGGAACCTGGTGCAGCTCACCAGTTTTCGGTGAAACCATCCGATCCATGCAAGCATGGAAAACATGTTAAATGATGATATTGATTATTATTGAAAGGGAAGTTGAGGGTAGAGAGGGACGTGTTGCCTTCTAGTGAACAGACCTACTCTAAGCACGTGTCTGCAGGCTGAAACGTATGGATGGCACAGGAGCCATTGCCATGATACTTTTGGTGAGCAGGGTGACTGGGGATATGTGGGGCTCTGTAGATTACTTTAGGTAGCGTTTCTCTCAATGGTAGAATTTTCATGTTGTTATTGTTATATTGTTTATACATGTTTACACCAGGATCTGAACGTTCTGAGTTCAAATCCCGCCAAGGTCGACTTTGCTTTCCATCCTCTCGGTGTCGATACGATAAATTGCCGGTCATGTACTGGGGCCAGTGGTTTCAACTGACCTCTCCTCTGAAAATTACTGGTCGACTTTGCCTTTCATCCTTTCGGGGTCGATAAATTAAGTACCAGTGAGGCACTGGAGTCCATGTAATCGATTCATCTCCCCCTCCTCCAAAACTACTGCCCCTGTGCCAAAATTGGAAACCATTTATTATTATTAGCAAGAGTAGAGTAGTTGTTGTCGCAGCAACCAGTCCACGTTGCATTAATCAAATGGTTTATTTAAAAAGGTATTATTATTACAACCTTCATCCCCACCGCTACCACCACCGCCTCCACTACTGCCACGACCACCACCTTCACCACCACCAGCGTTACTGTCACAGTTTAATAATCACCATATTTCAGCCACATCTGATGGTGGCGGATGTTATCAACTCACTTCTGGGTGTGTGTGTGTGACTGTGTCTGTATGCATGCATGTATGTGTGTGTGTGTATGTATGTATGTATGTGTATATGTATGCATGCATGCATGTGTGTGTATGTATGCATGTGTGTGTATGCATGTATGTATGTATGTGTGTGTATGCATACATGCATGCATGCTTGTATGTATGTGTGTGTGTTTTGTATGAGTGAAGTTATTCTGCACCGCACTGCTGCGTGTGTGTTCCCATCACCTTGTTTGTGGGATAATATTAATACATACACACATACATACATACACACATACATACATACGTACATACATATATGAATGAACATATACATACATAACATACATATATACATATACACACAAACACGCACATATACGTATGTACATGTCAATATATATATATATATATGTGTGTGTGTGTGTGT